>NW_028126827.1:0-40677 GCF_965231255.1 Vanellus vanellus
GCTGGTCCTCACTGCCTCCTGGAACCCCTTCAAATGCCCCAGACAATTTGGCCCTCTCTGCTTTCCTGAAAAGTCTATCCTCAAAAGCACCTTTTTTCACTTTCGGCGCTGTTTGGAGCAAAAAAGACAAACGTCCAGCTTTTGCTGCCACAGCAAAGGTGCCAGCGGGGAAAAGTGATGCTGCTTCTCACTGCCTCCTGGAACCCCTTCAAATGCCCCAGACAATTTGGCCCTCTCTGCTTTCCTGCGCACTCTATCCTCAAAAGCACCTTTTTTCACTTTCGGCGCTGTTTGGAGCAAAAAAGACAAACGTCCAGCTTTTGCTGCCACAGCAAATGTGCCAGCGGGGAAAAGTGATGCTGGTCCTCACTGCCTCCTGGAACCCCTTCAAATGCCCCAGACAATTTGGCCCTCTCTGCTTTCCTGCGCACTCTATCCTCAAAAGCACCTTTTTTCACTTTCGGCGCCCTCCGGAGGAAAAAAGACAAACGTCCAGCTTTTGCTGCCACAGCAAAAGTGCCAGCGGGGAAAAGTGATGCTGGTCCTCACTGCCTCCTGGAACCCCTTCAAATGCCCCAGACAATTTGGCCCTCTCTGCTTTCCTGCGCACTCTATCCTCAAAAGCACCTTTTTTCACTTTCGGCGCTGTTTGGAGCAAAAAAGACAAACGTCCAGCTTTTGCTGCCACAGCAAAGGTGCCAGCGGGGAAAAGTGATGCTGCTTCTCACTGCCTCCTGGAACCCCTTCAAATGCCCCAGACAATTTGGCCCTCTCTGCTTTCCTGCGCACTCTATCCTCAAAAGCACCTTTTTTCACTTTCGGCGCTGTTTGGAGCAAAAAAGACAAACGTCCAGCTTTTGCTGCCACAGCAAAGGTGCCAGCGGGGAAAAGTGATGCTGCTTCTCACTGCCTCCTGGAACCCCTTCAAATGCCCCAGACAATTTGGCCCTCTCTGCTTTCCTGCGCACTCTATCCTCAAAAGCACCTTTTTTCACTTTCGGCGCCCTCCGGAGGAATAAAGACAAACGTCCAGCTTTTGCTGCCACAGCAAAGGTGCCAGCGGGGAAAAGTGATGCTGCTTCTCACTGCCTCCTGGAACCCCTTCAAATGCCCCAGACAATTTGGCCCTCTCTGCTTTCCTGCGCACTCTATCCTCAAAAGCACCTTTTTTCACTTTCGGCGCTGTTTGGAGCAAAAAAGACTAACGTCCAGCTTTTGCTGCCACAGCAAAAGTGCCAGCGGGGAAAAGTGATGCTGGTCCTCACTGCCTCCTGGAACCCCTTCAAATGCCCCAGACAATTTGGCCCTCTCTGCTTTCCTGAAAAGTCTATCCTCAAAAGCACCTTTTTTCACTTTCGGCGCTGTTTGGATCAAAAAAGACAAACGTCCAGCTTTTGCTGCCACAGCAAAGGTGCCAGCGGGGAAAAGTGATGCTGCTTCTCACTGCCTCCTGGAACCCCTTCAAATGCCCCAGACAATTTGGCCCTCTCTGCTTTCCTGCGCACTCTATCCTCAAAAGCACCTTTTTTCACTTTCGGCGCCCTCCGGAGGAAAAAAGACAAACGTCCAGCTTTTGCTGCCACAGCAAAAGTGCCAGCGGGGAAAAGTGATGCTGGTCCTCACTGCCTCCTGGAACCCCTTCAAATGCCCCAGACAATTTGGCCCTCTCTGCTTTCCTGCGCACTCTATCCTCAAAAGCACCTTTTTTCACTTTCGGCGCTGTTTGGAGCAAAAAAGACAAACGTCCAGCTTTTGCTGCCACAGCAAAGGTGCCAGCGGGGAAAAGTGATGCTGCTTCTCACTGCCTCCTGGAACCCCTTCAAATGCCCCAGACAATTTGGCCCTCTCTGCTTTCCTGAAAAGTCTATCCTCAAAAGCACCTTTTTTCACTTTCGGCGCCCTCCGGAGGAATAAAGACAAACGTCCAGCTTTTGCTGCCACAGCAAAGGTGCCAGCGGGGAAAAGTGATGCTGCTTCTCACTGCCTCCTGGAACCCCTTCAAATGCCCCAGACAATTTGGCCCTCTCTGCTTTCCTGCGCACTCTATCCTCAAAAGCACCTTTTTTCACTTTCGGCGCTGTTTGGAGCAAAAAAGACAAACGTCCAGCTTTTGCTGCCACAGCAAAAGTGCCAGCGGGGAAAAGTGATGCTGGTCCTCACTGCCTCCTGGAACCCCTTCAAATGCCCCAGACAATTTGGCCCTCTCTGCTTTCCTGAAAAGTCTATCCTCAAAAGCACCTTTTTTCACTTTCGGCGCTGTTTGGAGCAAAAAAGACAAACGTCCAGCTTTTGCTGCCACAGCAAAGGTGCCAGCGGGGAAAAGTGATGCTGGTCCTCACTGCCTCCTGGAACCCCTTCAAATGCCCCAGACAATTTGGCCCTCTCTGCTTTCCTGCGCACTCTATCCTCAAAAGCACCTTTTTTCACTTTCGGCGCTGTTTGGAGCAAAAAAGACAAACGTCCAGCTTTTGCTGCCACAGCAAAGGTGCCAGCGGGGAAAAGTGATGCTGCTTCTCACTGCCTCCTGGAACCCCTTCAAATGCCCCAGACAATTTGGCCCTCTCTGCTTTCCTGAAAAGTCTATCCTCAAAAGCACCTTTTTTCACTTTCGGCGCCCTCCGGAGGAAAAAAGACAAACGTCCAGCTTTTGCTGCCACAGCAAAAGTGCCAGCGGGGAAAAGTGATGCTGGTCCTCACTGCCTCCTGGAACCCCTTCAAATGCCCCAGACAATTTGGCCCTCTCTGCTTTCCTGAGCACGCTATCCTCAAATGCACCTTTTTTCACTTTCGGCGCTGTTTGGAGCAAAAAAGACAAACGTCCAGCTTTTGCTGCCACAGCAAAGGTGCCAGCGGGGAAAAGTGATGCTGCTTCTCACTGCCTCCTGGAACCCCTTCAAATGCCCCAGACAATTTGGCCCTCTCTGCTTTCCTGAAAAGTCTATCCTCAAAAGCACCTTTTTTCACTTTCGGCGCTGTTTGGAGCAAAAAAGACAAATGTCCAGCTTTTGCTGCCACAGCAAAGGTGCCAGCGGGGAAAAGTGATGCTGCTTCTCACTGCCTCCTGGAACCCCTTCAAATGCCCCAGACAATTTGGCCCTCTCTGCTTTCTTGCACACTATATCCTCAAAAGCAACTTTTTTCACTTTTGGCGCTGTTTGGAGCAAAAAAGACAAACGTCCAGCTTTTGCTGCCACAGCAAAGGTGCCAGCGGGGAAAAGTGATGCTGGTCCTCACTGCCTCCTGGAACCCCTTCAAATGCCCCAGACAATTTGGCCCTCTCTGCTTTCCTGAAAAGTCTATCCTCAAAAGCACCTTTTTTCACTTTCGGCGCCCTCCGGAGGATTAAAGACAAACGTCCAGCTTTTGCTGCCACAGCAAAAGTGCCAGCGGGGAAAAGTGATGCTGGTCCTCACTGCCTCCTGGAACCCCTTCAAATGCCCCAGACAATTTGGCCCTCTCTGCTTTCCTGCTCACTCTATCCTCAAAAGCACCTTTTTTCACTTTCGGCGCTGTTTGGAGCAAAAAAGACAAACGTCCAGCTTTTGCTGCCACAGCAAAGGTGCCAGCGGGGAAAAGTGATGCTGGTCCTCACTGCCTCCTGGAACCCCTTCAAATGCCCCAGACAATTTGGCCCTCTCTGCTTTCCTGCGCACGCTATCCTCAAATGCACCTTTTTTCACTTTCGGCGCTGTTTGGAGCAAAAAAGAAAAACGTCCAGCTTTTGCTGCCACAGCAAAGGTGCCAGCGGGGAAAAGTGATGCTGCTTCTCACTGCCTCCTGGAACCCCTTCAAATGCCCCAGACAATTTGGCCCTCTCTGCTTTCCTGAAAAGTCTATCCTCAAAAGCACCTTTTTTCACTTTCGGCGCTGTTTGGAGCAATAAAGACAAACGTCCAGCTTTTGCTGCCACAGCAAAGGTGCCAGCGGGGAAAAGTGATGCTGGTCCTCACTGCCTCCTGGAACCCCTTCAAATGCCCCAGACAATTTGGGCCTCTCTGCTTTCCTGCGCACTCTATCCTCAAAAGCACCTTTTTTCACTTTCGGCGCTGTTTGGAGCAAAAAAGACAAACGTCCAGCTTTTGCTGCCACAGCAAAGGTGCCAGCGGGGAAAAGTGATGCTGCTTCTCACTGCTTCCTGGAACCCCTTCAAATGCCCCAGACAATTTGGCCCTCTCTGCTTTCCTGAAAAGTCTATCCTCAAAAGCACCTTTTTTCACTTTCGGCGCTGTTTGGAGCAAAAAAGACAAACGTCCAGCTTTTGCTGCCACAGCAAAAGTGCCAGCGGGGAAAAGTGATGCTGGTCCTCACTGCCTCCTTAAACCCCTTCAAATGCCCCAGACAATTTGGCCCTCTCTGCTTTCCTGCGCACGCTATCCTCAAAAGCACCTTTTTTCACTTTCGGCGCTGTTTGGAGCAAAAAAGACAAACGTCCAGCTTTTGCTGCCACAGCAAAGGTGCCAGCGGGGAAAAGTGATGCTGGTCCTCACTGCCTCCTGGAACCCCTTCAAATGCCCCAGAGAATTTGGCCCTCTCTGCTTTCCTGAAAAGTCGATCCTCAAAAGCACCTTTTTTCACTTTCGGCGCTGTTTGGAGCAAAAAAGACAAACGTCCAGCTTTTGCTGCCACAGCAAAGGTGCCAGCGGGGAAAAGTGATGCTGGTCCTCACTGCCTCCTGGAACCCCTTCAAATGCCCCAGACAATTTGGCCCTCTCTGCTTTCCTGAAAAGTCTATCCTCAAAAGCACCTTTTTTCACTTTCGGCACTGTTTGGAGCAAAAAAGACAAACGTCCAGCTTTTGCTGCCACAGCAAAGGTGCCAGCGGGGAAAAGTGATGCTGGTCCTCACTGCCTCCTGGAACCCCTTCAAATGCCCCAGACAATTTGGCCCTCTCTGCTTTCCTGCGTACTCTATCCTCAAAAGCACCTTTTTTCACTTTCGGCGCTGTTTGGAGCAAAAAAGACAAACGTCCAGCTTTTGCTGCCACAGCAAAGGTGCCAGCGGGGAAAAGTGATGCTGGTCCTCACTGCCTCCTGGAACCCCTTCAAATGCCCCACACAATTTGGCCCTCTCTGCTTTCCTGCGCACGCTATCCTCAAAAGCACCTTTTTTCACTTTCGGCGCTGTTTGGAGCAAAAAAGACAAACGTCCAGCTTTTGCTGCCACAGCAAAGGTGCCAGCGGGGAAAAGTGATGCTGGTCCTCACTGCCTCCTGGAACCCCTTCAAATGCCCCAGACAATTTGGCCCTCTCTGCTTTCCTGCGCACGCTATCCTCAAAAGCACCTTTTTTCACTTTCGGCGCTGTTTGGAGCAAAAAAGACAAGCGTCCAGCTTTTGCTGCCACAGCAAAGGTGCCAGCGGGGAAAAGTGATGCTGGTCCTCACTGCCTCCTGGAACCCCTTCAAATGCCCCAGACAATTTGGCCCTCTCTGCTTTCCTGAAAAGTCTATCCTCAAAAGCACCTTTTTTCACTTTCGGCGCCCTCCGGAGGAATAAAGACAAACGTCCAGCTTTTGCTGCCACAGCAAAGGTGCCAGCGGGGAAAAGTGATGCTGCTTCTCACTGCCTCCTGGAACCCCTTCAAATGCCCCAGACAATTTGGCCCTCTCTGCTTTCCTGCGCACTCTATCCTCAAAAGCACCTTTTTTCACTTTCGGCGCTGTTTGGAGCAAAAAAGACAAACGTCCAGCTTTTGCTGCCACAGCAAAAGTGCCAGCGGGGAAAAGTGATGCTGGTCCTCACTGCCTCCTGGAACCCCTTCAAATGCCCCAGACAATTTGGCCCTCTCTGCTTTCCTGAAAAGTCTATCCTCAAAAGCACCTTTTTTCACTTTCGGCGCTGTTTGGAGCAAAAAAGACAAACGTCCAGCTTTTGCTGCCACAGCAAAGGTGCCAGCGGGGAAAAGTGATGCTGCTTCTCACTGCCTCCTGGAACCCCTTCAAATGCCCCAGACAATTTGGCCCTCTCTGCTTTCCTGCGCACTCTATCCTCAAAAGCACCTTTTTTCACTTTCGGCGCTGTTTGGAGCAAAAAAGACAAACGTCCAGCTTTTGCTGCCACAGCAAAGGTGCCAGCGGGGAAAGTGATGCTGCTTCTCACTGCCTTCTGGAACCCCTTCAAATGCCCCAGACAATTTGGCCCTCTCTGCTTTCCTGCGCACTCTATCCTCAAAAGCACCTTTTTTCACTTTCGGCGCTGTTTGGAGCAATAAAGACAAACGTCCAGCTTTTGCTGCCACAGCAAAGGTGCCAGCGGGGAAAAGTGATGCTGGTCCTCACTGCCTCCTGGAACCCCTTCAAATGCCCCACACAATTTGGCCCTCTCTGCTTTCCTGAAAAGTCTATCCTCAAAAGCACCTTTTTTCACTTTCGGCTCTGTTTGGAGCAAAAAAGACAAACGTCCAGCTTTTGCTGCCACAGCAAAGGTGCCAGCGGGGAAAAGTGATGCTGGTCCTCACTGCCTCCTGGAACCCCTTCAAATGCCCCAGACAATTTGGCCCTCTCTGCTTTCCTGCGCACTCTATCCTCAAAAGCACCTTTTTTCACTTTCGGCGCTGTTTGGAACAAAAAAGACAAACGTCCAGCTTTTGCTGCCACAGCAAAGGTGCCAGCGGGGAAAAGTGATGCTGCTTCTCACTGCCTCCTGGAACCCCTTCAAATGCCCCAGACAATTTGGCCCTCTCTGCTTTCCTGCGCACTCTATCCTCAAAAGCACCTTTTTTCACTTTCGGCGCTGTTTGGAGCAAAAAAGACAAACGTCCAGCTTTTGCTGCCACAGCAAAGGTGCCAGCGGGGAAAAGTGATGCTGGTCCTCACTGCCTCCTGGAACCCCTTCAAATGCCCCAGACAATTTGGCCCTCTCTGCTTTCCTGCGCACTCTATCCTCAAAAGCACCTTTTTTCAATTTCGGCGCTGTTTGGAGCAAAAAAGACAAACGTCCAGCTTTTGCTGCCACAGCAAAGTGCCAGCGGGGAAAAGTGATGCTGGTCCTCACTGCCTCCTGAAACCCCTTCAAATGCCCCAGACAATTTGGCCCTCTCTGCTTTCCTGCGCACTCTATCCTCAAAAGCACCTTTTTTCACTTTCGGCGCTGTTTGGAGCAAAAAAGACAAACGTCCAGCTTTTGCTGCCACAGCAAAGGTGCCAGCGGGGAAAAGTGATGCTGCTTCTCACTGCCTCCTGGAACCCCTTCAAATGCCCCAGACAATTTGGCCCTCTCTGCTTTCCTGAAAAGTCTATCCTCAAAAGCACCTTTTTTCACTTTCGGCGCCCTCCGGAGGAATAAAGACAAACGTCCAGCTTTTGCTGCCACAGCAAAGGTGCCAGCGGGGAAAAGTGATGCTGGTCCTCACTGCCTCCTGGAACCCCTTCAAATGCCCCAGACAATTTGGCCCTCTCTGCTTTCCTGCGCACTCTATCCTCAAAAGCACCTTTTTTCACTTTCGGCGCTGTTTGGAGCAAAAAAGACAAACGTCCAGCTTTTGCTGCCACAGCAAAAGTGCCAGCGGGGAAAAGTGATGCTGGTCCTCACTGCCTCCTGGAACCCCTTCAAATGCCCCAGACAATTTGGCCCTCTCTGCTTTCCTGCTCACTCTATCCTCAAAAGCACCTTTTTTCACTTTCGGCGTTGTTTGGAGCAAAAAAGACAAACGTCCAGCTTTTGCTGCCACAGCAAAGGTGCCAGCGGGGAAAAGTGATGCTGGTCCTCACTGCCTCCTGGAACCCCTTCAAATGCCCCAGACAATTTGGCCCTCTCTGCTTTCCTGCGCACGCTATCCTCAAAAGCACCTTTTTTCACTTTCGGCGCTGTTTGGAGCAAAAAAGACAAACGTCCAGCTTTTGCTGCCACAGCAAAGGTGCCAGCGGGGAAAAGTGATGCTGGTCCTCACTGCCTCCTGGAACCCCTTCAAATGCCCCAGACAATTTGGCCCTCTCTGCTTTCCTGCGCACTCTATCCTCAAAAGCACCTTTTTTCAATTTCGGCGCTGTTTGGAGCAAAAAAGACAAACGTCCAGCTTTTGCTGCCACAGCAAAAGTGCCAGCGGGGAAAAGTGATGCTGGTCCTCACTGCCTCCTGAAACCCCTTCAAATGCCCCAGACAATTTGGCCCTCTCTGCTTTCCTGCGCACTCTATCCTCAAAAGCACCTTTTTTCACTTTCGGCGCTGTTTGGAGCAAAAAAGACAAACGTCCAGCTTTTGCTGCCACAGCAAAGGTGCCAGCGGGGAAAAGTGATGCTGCTTCTCACTGCCTCCTGGAACCCCTTCAAATGCCCCAGACAATTTGGCCCTCTCTGCTTTCCTGAAAAGTCTATCCTCAAAAGCACCTTTTTTCACTTTCGGCGCCCTCCGGAGGAATAAAGACAAACGTCCAGCTTTTGCTGCCACAGCAAAGGTGCCAGCGGGGAAAAGTGATGCTGGTCCTCACTGCCTCCTGGAACCCCTTCAAATGCCCCAGACAATTTGGCCCTCTCTGCTTTCCTGCAAAGTCTATCCTCAAAAGCACCTTTTTTCACTTTCGGCGCTGTTTGGAGCAAAAAAGACAAACGTCCAGCTTTTGCTGCCACAGCAAAGGTGCCAGCGGGGAAAAGTGATGCTGGTCCTCACTGCCTCCTGGAACCCCTTCAAATGCCCCAGACAATTTGGCCCTCTCTGCTTTCCTGCTCACTCTATCCTCAAAAGCACCTTTTTTCACTTTCGGCGTTGTTTGGAGCAAAAAAGACAAACGTCCAGCTTTTGCTGCCACAGCAAAGGTGCCAGCGGGGAAAAGTGATGCTGCTTCTCACTGCCTCCTGGAACCCCTTCAAATGCCCCACACAATTTGGCCCTCTCTGCTTTCCTGCGCACGCTATCCTCAAATGCACCTTTTTTCACTTTCGGCGCTGTTTGGAGCAAAAAAGACAAACGTCCAGCTTTTGCTGCCACAGCAAAGGTGCCAGCGGGGAAAAGTGATGCTGCTTCTCACTGCCTCCTGGAACCCCTTCAAATGCCCCAGACAATTTGGCCCTCTCTGCTTTCCTGCGCACTCTATCCTCAAAAGCACCTTTTTTCACTTTCGGCGCTGTTTGGAGCAAAAAAGACAAACGTCCAGCTTTTGCTGCCACAGCAAAGGTGCCAGCGGGGAAAAGTGATGCTGGTCCTCACTGCCTCCTGGAACCCCTTCAAATGCCCCAGACAATTTGGCCCTCTCTGCTTTCCTGAAAAGTCTATCCTCAAAAGCACCTTTTTTCACTTTCGGCGCTGTTTGGAGCAAAAAAGACAAACGTCCAGCTTTTGCTGCCACAGCAAAGGTGCCAGCGGGGAAAAGTGATGCTGGTCCTCACTGCCTCCTGGAACCCCTTCAAATGCCCCAGACAATTTGGCCCTCTCTGCTTTCCTGCGCACTCTATCCTCAAAAGCACCTTTTTTCACTTTCGGCGCTGTTTGGAGCAAAAAAGACAAACGTCCAGCTTTTGCTGCCACAGCAAAGGTGCCAGCGGGGAAAAGTGATGCTGCTTCTCACTGCCTCCTGGAACCCCTTCAAATGCCCCAGACAATTTGGCCCTCTCTGCTTTCCTGAAAAGTCTATCCTCAAAAGCACCTTTTTTCACTTTCGGCGCCCTCCGGAGGAATAAAGACAAACGTCCAGCTTTTGCTGCCACAGCAAAGGTGCCAGCGGGGAAAAGTGATGCTGGTCCTCACTGCCTCCTGGAACCCCTTCAAATGCCCCAGACAATTTGGCCCTCTCTGCTTTCCTGCGCACTCTATCCTCAAAAGCACCTTTTTTCACTTTCGGCGCTGTTTGGAGCAAAAAAGACAAACGTCCAGCTTTTGCTGCCACAGCAAAAGTGCCAGCGGGGAAAAGTGATGCTGGTCCTCACTGCCTCCTGGAACCCCTTCAAATGCCCCAGACAATTTGGCCCTCTCTGCTTTCCTGCTCACTCTATCCTCAAAAGCACCTTTTTTCACTTTCGGCGTTGTTTGGAGCAAAAAAGACAAACGTCCAGCTTTTGCTGCCACAGCAAAGGTGCCAGCGGGGAAAAGTGATGCTGGTCCTCACTGCCTCCTGGAACCCCTTCAAATGCCCCAGACAATTTGGCCCTCTCTGCTTTCCTGCGCACGCTATCCTCAAAAGCACCTTTTTTCACTTTCGGCGCTGTTTGGAGCAAAAAAGACAAACGTCCAGCTTTTGCTGCCACAGCAAAGGTGCCAGCGGGGAAAAGTGATGCTGGTCCTCACTGCCTCCTGGAACCCCTTCAAATGCCCCAGACAATTTGGCCCTCTCTGCTTTCCTGCGCACTCTATCCTCAAAAGCACCTTTTTTCAATTTCGGCGCTGTTTGGAGCAAAAAAGACAAACGTCCAGCTTTTGCTGCCACAGCAAAAGTGCCAGCGGGGAAAAGTGATGCTGGTCCTCACTGCCTCCTGGAACCCCTTCAAATGCCCCAGACAATTTGGCCCTCTCTGCTTTCCTGCGCACTCTATCCTCAAAAGCACCTTTTTTCAATTTCGGCGCTGATTGGAGCAAAAAAGACAAACGTCCAGCTTTTGCTGCCACAGCAAAAGTGCCAGCGGGGAAAAGTGATGCTGGTCCTCACTGCCTCCTGAAACCCCTTCAAATGCCCCAGACAATTTGGCCCTCTCTGCTTTCCTGCGCACTCTATCCTCAAAAGCACCTTTTTTCACTTTCGGCGCCCTCCGGAGGAATAAAGACAAACGTCCAGCTTTTGCTGCCACAGCAAAGGTGCCAGCGGGGAAAAGTGATGCTGGTCCTCACTGCCTCCTGGAACCCCTTCAAATGCCCCAGACAATTTGGCCCTCTCTGCTTTCCTGCGCACTCTATCCTCAAAAGCACCTTTTTTCACTTTCGGCGCTGTTTGGAGCAAAAAAGACAAACGTCCAGCTTTTGCTGCCACAGCAAAGGTGCCAGCGGGGAAAAGTGATGCTGGTCCTCACTGCCTCCTGAAACCCCTTCAAATGCCCCAGACAATTTGGCCCTCTCTGCTTTCCTGCGCACTCTATCCTCAAAAGCACCTTTTTTCACTTTCGGCGCCTCCGGAGGAATAAAGACAAACGTCCAGCTTTTGCTGCCACAGCAAAGGTGCCAGCGGGGAAAAGTGATGCTGGTCCTCACTGCCTCCTGGAACCCCTTCAAATGCCCCAGACAATTTGGCCCTCTCTGCTTTCCTGCAAAGTCTATCCTCAAAAGCACCTTTTTTCACTTTCGGCGCTGTTTGGAGCAAAAAAGACAAACGTCCAGCTTTTGCTGCCACAGCAAAAGTGCCAGCGGGGAAAAGTGATGCTGGTCCTCACTGCCTCCTGGAACCCCTTCAAATGCCCCAGACAATTTGGCCCTCTCTGCTTTCCTGCTCACTCTATCCTCAAAAGCACCTTTTTTCACTTTCGGCGTTGTTTGGAGCAAAAAAGACAAACGTCCAGCTTTTGCTGCCACAGCAAAGGTGCCAGCGGGGAAAAGTGATGCTGCTTCTCACTGCCTCCTGGAACCCCTTCAAATGCCCCACACAATTTGGCCCTCTCTGCTTTCCTGCGCACGCTATCCTCAAATGCACCTTTTTTCACTTTCGGCGCTGTTTGGAGCAAAAAAGACAAA
Organism: Vanellus vanellus; assembly: GCF_965231255.1. NCBI lineage: Eukaryota > Metazoa > Chordata > Aves > Charadriiformes > Charadriidae > Vanellus > Vanellus vanellus. The sequence continues at coordinate 11,585 of NW_028126827.1, forward strand.
CGTCCAGCTTTTGCTGCCACAGCAAAGGTGCCAGCGGGGAAAAGTGATGCTGCTTCTCACTGCCTCCTGGAACCCCTTCAAATGCCCCAGACAATTTGGCCCTCTCTGCTTTCCTGCGCACTCTATCCTCAAAAGCACCTTTTTTCACTTTCGGCGCTGTTTGGAGCAAAAAAGACAAACGTCCAGCTTTTGCTGCCACAGCAAAGGTGCCAGCGGGGAAAAGTGATGCTGGTCCTCACTGCCTCCTGGAACCCCTTCAAATGCCCCACACAATTTGGCCCTCTCTGCTTTCCTGCGCACGCTATCCTCAAAAGCACCTTTTTTCACTTTCGGCGCCCTCCGGAGGAAAAAAGACAAGCGTCCAGCTTTTGCTGCCACAGCAAAGGTGCCAGCGGGGAAAAGTGTTGCTGGTCCTCACTGCCTCCTGGAACCCCTTCATATGCCCCAGACAATTTGGCCCTCTCTGCTTTCCTGCGCACTCTATCCTCAAAAGCACCTTTTTTCACTTTCGGCGCTGTTTGGAGCAAAAAAGACAAACGTCCAGCTTTTGCTGCCACAGCAAAGGTGCCAGCGGGGAAAAGTGATGCTGGTCCTCACTGCCTCCTGGAACCCCTTCAAATGCCCCAGACAATTTGGCCCTCTCTGCTTTCCTGCGCACGCTATCCTCAAAAGCACCTTTTTTCACTTTCGGCACTGTTTGGAGCAAAAAAGACAAACGTCCAGCTTTTGCTGCCACAGCAAAGGTGCCAGCGGGGAAAAGTGATGCTGCTTCTCACTGCCTCCTGGAACCCCTTCAAATGCCCCACACAATTTGGCCCTCTCTGCTTTCCTGCGCACGCTATCCTCAAAAGCACCTTTTTTCACTTTCGGCGCTGTTTGGAGCAATAAAGACAAACGTCCAGCTTTTGCTGCCACAGCAAAGGTGCCAGCGGGGAAAAGTGATGCTGCTTCTCACTGCTTCCTGGAACCCCTTCAAATGCCCCAGACAATTTGGCCCTCTCTGCTTTCCTGAAAAGTCTATCCTCAAAAGCACCTTTTTTCACTTTCGGCGCCCTCCGGAGGAATAAAGACAAACGTCCAGCTTTTGCTGCCACAGCAAAGGTGCCAGCGGGGAAAAGTGATGCTGCTTCTCACTGCCTCCTGGAACCCCTTCAAATGCCCCAGACAATTTGGCCCTCTCTGCTTTCCTGCGCACTCTATCCTCAAAAGCACCTTTTTTCACTTTCGGCGCTGTTTGGAGCAAAAAAGACAAACGTCCAGCTTTTGCTGCCACAGCAAAGGTGCCAGCAGGGAAAAGTGATGCTGGTCCTCACTGCCTCCTGGAACCCCTTCAAATGCCCCAGACAATTTGGCCCTCTCTGCTTTCCTGCTCACTCTATCCTCAAAAGCACCTTTTTTCACTTTCGGCGTTGTTTGGAGCAAAAAAGACAAACGTCCAGCTTTTGCTGCCACAGCAAAGGTGCCAGCGGGGAAAAGTGATGCTGGTCCTCACTGCCTCCTGGAACCCCTTCAAATGCCCCAGACAATTTGGCCCTCTCTGCTTTCCTGCTCACTCTATCCTCAAAAGCACCTTTTTTCACTTTCGGCGTTGTTTGGAGCAAAAAAGACAAACGTCCAGCTTTTGCTGCCACAGCAAAGGTGCCAGCGGGGAAAAGTGATGCTGGTCCTCACTGCCTCCTGGAACCCCTTCAAATGCCCCAGACAATTTGGCCCTCTCTGCTTTCCTGCGCACTCTATCCTCAAAAGCACCTTTTTTCACTTTCGGCGCTGTTTGGAGCAAAAAAGACAAACGTCCAGCTTTTGCTGCCACAGCAAAGGTGCCAGCGGGGAAAAGTGATGCTGCTTCTCACTGCCTCCTGGAACCCCTTCAAATGCCCCAGACAATTTGGCCCTCTCTGCTTTCCTGCGCACTCTATCCTCAAAAGCACCTTTTTTCAATTTCGGCGCTGTTTGGAGCAAAAAAGACAAACGTCCAGCTTTTGCTGCCACAGCAAAAGTGCCAGCGGGGAAAAGTGATGCTGGTCCTCACTGCCTCCTGAAACCCCTTCAAATGCCCCAGACAATTTGGCCCTCTCTGCTTTCCTGCGCACTCTATCCTCAAAAGCACCTTTTTTCACTTTCGGCGCTGTTTGGAGCAAAAAAGACAAACGTCCAGCTTTTGCTGCCACAGCAAAGGTGCCAGCGGGGAAAAGTGATGCTGCTTCTCACTGCCTCCTGGAACCCCTTCAAATGCCCCAGACAATTTGGCCCTCTCTGCTTTCCTGAAAAGTCTATCCTCAAAAGCACCTTTTTTCACTTTCGGCGCCCTCCGGAGGAATAAAGACAAACGTCCAGCTTTTGCTGCCACAGCAAAGGTGCCAGCGGGGAAAAGTGATGCTGGTCCTCACTGCCTCCTGGAACCCCTTCAAATGCCCCAGACAATTTGGCCCTCTCTGCTTTCCTGCAAAGTCTATCCTCAAAAGCACCTTTTTTCACTTTCGGCGCTGTTTGGAGCAAAAAAGACAAACGTCCAGCTTTTGCTTCCACAGCAAAAGTGCCAGCGGGGAAAAGTGATGCTGCTTCTCACTGCCTCCTGGAACCCCTTCAAATGCCCCAGACAATTTGGCCCTCTCTGCTTTCCTGCTCACTCTATCCTCAAAAGCACCTTTTTTCACTTTCGGCGTTGTTTGGAGCAAAAAAGACAAACGTCCAGCTTTTGCTGCCACAGCAAAGGTGCCAGCGGGGAAAAGTGATGCTGCTTCTCACTGCCTCCTGGAACCCCTTCAAATGCCCCACACAATTTGGCCCTCTCTGCTTTCCTGCGCACGCTATCCTCAAATGCACCTTTTTTCACTTTCGGCGCTGTTTGGAGCAAAAAAGACAAACGTCCAGCTTTTGCTGCCACAGCAAAGGTGCCAGCGGGGAAAAGTGATGCTGCTTCTCACTGCCTCCTGGAACCCCTTCAAATGCCCCAGACAATTTGGCCCTCTCTGCTTTCCTGCGCACTCTATCCTCAAAAGCACCTTTTTTCACTTTCGGCGCTGTTTGGAGCAAAAAAGACAAACGTCCAGCTTTTGCTGCCACAGCAAAGGTGCCAGCGGGGAAAAGTGATGCTGGTCCTCACTGCCTCCTGGAACCCCTTCAAATGCCCCCCACAATTTGGCCCTCTCTGCTTTCCTGCGCACGCTATCCTCAAAAGCACCTTTTTTCACTTTCGGCGCCCTCCGGAGGAAAAAAGACAAGCGTCCAGCTTTTGCTGCCACAGCAAAGGTGCCAGCGGGGAAAAGTGATGCTGGTCCTCACTGCCTCCTGGAACCCCTTCAAATGCCCCAGACAATTTGGCCCTCTCTGCTTTCCTGCGCACTCTATCCTCAAAAGCACCTTTTTTCACTTTCGGCGCTGTTTGGAGCAAAAAAGACAAACGTCCAGCTTTTGCTGCCACAGCAAAAGTGCCAGCGGGGAAAAGTGATGCTGGTCCTCACTGCATCCTGGAACCCCTTCAAATGCCCCAGACAATTTGGCCCTCTCTGCTTTCCTGCGCACTCTATCCTCAAAAGCACCTTTTTTCACTTTCGGCGCTGTTTGGAGCAAAAAAGACAAACGTCCAGCTTTTGCTGCCACAGCAAAGGTGCCAGCGGGGAAAAGTGATGCTGGTCCTCACTGCCTCCTGGAACCCCTTCAAATGCCCCAGACAATTTGGCCCTCTCTGCTTTCCTGCGCACGCTATCCTCAAAAGCACCTTTTTTCACTTTCGGCACTGTTTGGAGCAAAAAAGACAAACGTCCAGCTTTTGCTGCCACAGCAAAGGTGCCAGCGGGGAAAAGTGATGCTGCTTCTCACTGCCTCCTGGAACCCCTTCAAATGCCCCAGACAATTTGGCCCTCTCTGCTTTCCTGAAAAGTCTATCCTCAAAAGCACCTTTTTTCACTTTCGACGCTGTTTGGAGCAAAAAAGACAAACGTCCAGCTTTTGCTGCCACAGCAAAGGTGCCAGCGGGGAAAAGTGATGCTGCTTCTCACTGCCTCCTGGAACCCCTTCAAATGCCCCAGACAATTTGGCCCTCTCTGCTTTCCTGCGCACTCTATCCTCAAAAGCACCTTTTTTCACTTTCGGCGCTGTTTGGAGCAAAAAAGACAAACGTCCAGCTTTTGCTGCCACAGCAAAGGTGCCAGCGGGGAAAAGTGATGCTGCTTCTCACTGCCTCCTGGAACCCCTTCAAATGCCCCAGACAATTTGGCCCTCTCTGCTTTCCTGAAAAGTCTATCCTCAAAAGCACCTTTTTTCACTTTCGGCGCCCTCCGGAGGAATAAAGACAAACGTCCAGCTTTTGCTGCCACAGCAAAGGTGCCAGCGGGGAAAAGTGATGCTGGTCCTCACTGCCTCCTGGAACCCCTTCAAATGCCCCAGACAATTTGGCCCTCTCTGCTTTCCTGCAAAGTCTATCCTCAAAAGCACCTTTTTTCACTTTCGGCGCTGTTTGGAGCAAAAAAGACAAACGTCCAGCTTTTGCTGCCACAGCAAAAGTGCTAGCGGGGAAAAGTGATGCTGGTCCTCACTGCCTCCTGGAACCCCTTCAAATGCCCCAGACAATTTGGCCCTCTCTGCTTTCCTGCTCACTCTATCCTCAAAAGCACCTTTTTTCACTTTCGGCGTTGTTTGGAGCAAAAAAGACAAACGTCCAGCTTTTGCTGCCACAGCAAAGGTGCCAGCAGGGAAAAGTGATGCTGCTTCTCACTGCCTCCTGGAACCCCTTCAAATGCCCCACACAATTTGGCCCTCTCTGCTTTCCTGCGCACGCTATCCTCAAATGCACCTTTTTTCACTTTCGGCGCTGTTTGGAGCAAAAAAGACAAACGTCCAGCTTTTGCTGCCACAGCAAAGGTGCCAGCGGGGAAAAGTGATGCTGCTTCTCACTGCCTCCTGGAACCCCTTCAAATGCCCCAGACAATTTGGCCCTCTCTGCTTTCCTGCGCACTCTATCCTCAAAAGCACCTTTTTTCACTTTCGGCGCTGTTTGGAGCAAAAAAGACAAACGTCCAGCTTTTGCTGCCACAGCAAAGGTGCCAGCGGGGAAAAGTGATGCTGGTCCTCACTGCCTCCTGGAACCCCTTCAAATGCCCCACACAATTTGGCCCTCTCTGCTTTCCTGCGCACGCTATCCTCAAAAGCACCTTTTTTCACTTTCGGCGCCCTCCGGAGGAAAAAAGACAAACGTCCAGCTTTTGCTGCCACAGCAAAGGTGCCAGCGGGGAAAAGTGATGCTGGTCCTCACTGCCTCCTGGAACCCCTTCAAATGCCCCAGACAATTTGGCCCTCTCTGCTTTCCTGCGCACTCTATCCTCAAAAGCACCTTTTTTCACTTTCGGCGCTGTTTGGAGCAAAAAAGACAAACGTCCAGCTTTTGCTGCCACAGCAAAAGTGCCAGCGGGGAAAAGTGATGCTGGTCCTCACTGCATCCTGGAACCCCTTCAAATGCCCCAGACAATTTGGCCCTCTCTGCTTTCCTGCGCACTCTATCCTCAAAAGCACCTTTTTTCACTTTCGGCGCTGTTTGGAGCAAAAAAGACAAACGTCCAGCTTTTGCTGCCACAGCAAAGGTGCCAGCGGGGAAAAGTGATGCTGGTCCTCACTGCCTCCTGGAACCCCTTCAAATGCCCCAGACAATTTGGCCCTCTCTGCTTTCCTGCGCACGCTATCCTCAAAAGCACCTTTTTTCACTTTCGGCACTGTTTGGAGCAAAAAAGACAAACGTCCAGCTTTTGCTGCCACAGCAAAGGTGCCAGCGGGGAAAAGTGATGCTGCTTCTCACTGCCTCCTGGAACCCCTTCAAATGCCCCAGACAATTTGGCCCTCTCTGCTTTCCTGAAAAGTCTATCCTCAAAAGCACCTTTTTTCACTTTCGACGCTGTTTGGAGCAAAAAAGACAAACGTCCAGCTTTTGCTGCCACAGCAAAGGTGCCAGCGGGGAAAAGTGATGCTGCTTCTCACTGCCTCCTGGAACCCCTTCAAATGCCCCAGACAATTTGGCCCTCTCTGCTTTCCTGCGCACTCTATCCTCAAAAGCACCTTTTTTCACTTTCGGCGCTGTTTGGAGCAAAAAAGACAAACGTCCAGCTTTTGCTGCCACAGCAAAGGTGCCAGCGGGGAAAAGTGATGCTGCTTCTCACTGCCTCCTGGAACCCCTTCAAATGCCCCACACAATTTGGCCCTCTCTGCTTTCCTGCGCACGCTATCCTCAAAAGCACCTTTTTTCACTTTCGGCGCTGTTTGGAGCAATAAAGACAAACGTCCAGCTTTTGCTGCCACAGCAAAGGTGCCAGCGGGGAAAAGTGATGCTGGTCCTCACTGCCTCCTGGAACCCCTTCAAATGCCCCAGACAATTTGGCCCTCTCTGCTTTCCTGCGCACTCTATCCTCAAAAGCACCTTTTTTCACTTTCGGCACTGTTTGGAGCAAAAAAACAAACGTCCAGCTTTTGCTGCCACAGCAAAGGTGCCAGCGGGGAAAAGTGATGCTGGTCCTCACTGCCTCCTGGAACCCCTTCAAATGCCCCAGACAATTTGGCCCTCTCTGCTTTCCTGAAAAGTCTATCCTCAAAAGCACCTTTTTTCACTTTCGGCGCCCTCCGGAGGAATAAAGACAAACGTCCAGCTTTTGCTGCCACAGCAAAGGTGCCAGCGGGGAAAAGTGATGCTGCTTCTCACTGCCTCCTGGAACCCCTTCAAATGCCCCAGACAATTTGGCCCTCTCTGCTTTCCTGCGCACTCTATCCTCAAAAGCACCTTTTTTCACTTTCGGCGCTGTTTGGAGCAAAAAAGACAAACGTCCAGCTTTTGCTGCCACAGCAAAGGTGCCAGCGGGGAAAAGTGATGCTGGTCCTCACTGCCTCCTGGAACCCCTTCAAATGCCCCAGACAATTTGGCCCTCTCTGCTTTCCTGCTCACTCTATCCTCAAAAGCACCTTTTTTCACTTTCGGCGTTGTTTGGAGCAAAAAAGACAAACGTCCAGCTTTTGCTGCCACAGCAAAGGTGCCAGCAGGGAAAAGTGATGCTGCTTCTCACTGCCTCCTGGAACCCCTTCAAATGCCCCACACAATTTGGCCCTCTCTGCTTTCCTGCGCACGCTATCCTCAAATGCACCTTTTTTCACTTTCGGCGCTGTTTGGAGCAAAAAAGACAAACGTCCAGCTTTTGCTGCCACAGCAAAGGTGCCAGCGGGGAAAAGTGATGCTGCTTCTCACTGCCTCCTGGAACCCCTTCAAATGCCCCAGACAATTTGGCCCTCTCTGCTTTCCTGCGCACTCTATCCTCAAAAGCACCTTTTTTCACTTTCGGCGCTGTTTGGAGCAAAAAAGACAAACGTCCAGCTTTTGCTGCCACAGCAAAGGTGCCAGCGGGGAAAAGTGATGCTGGTCCTCACTGCCTCCTGGAACCCCTTCAAATGCCCCACACAATTTGGCCCTCTCTGCTTTCCTGCGCACGCTATCCTCAAAAGCACCTTTTTTCACTTTCGGCGCCCTCCGGAGGAAAAAAGACAAACGTCCAGCTTTTGCTGCCACAGCAAAGGTGCCAGCGGGGAAAAGTGATGCTGGTCCTCACTGCCTCCTGGAACCCCTTCAAATGCCCCAGACAATTTGGCCCTCTCTGCTTTCCTGCGCACTCTATCCTCAAAAGCACCTTTTTTCACTTTCGGCGCTGTTTGGAGCAAAAAAGACAAACGTCCAGCTTTTGCTGCCACAGCAAAAGTGCCAGCGGGGAAAAGTGATGCTGGTCCTCACTGCATCCTGGAACCCCTTCAAATGCCCCAGACAATTTGGCCCTCTCTGCTTTCCTGCGCACTCTATCCTCAAAAGCACCTTTTTTCACTTTCGGCGCTGTTTGGAGCAAAAAAGACAAACGTCCAGCTTTTGCTGCCACAGCAAAGGTGCCAGCGGGGAAAAGTGATGCTGGTCCTCACTGCCTCCTGGAACCCCTTCAAATGCCCCAGACAATTTGGCCCTCTCTGCTTTCCTGCGCACGCTATCCTCAAAAGCACCTTTTTTCACTTTCGGCACTGTTTGGAGCAAAAAAGACAAACGTCCAGCTTTTGCTGCCACAGCAAAGGTGCCAGCGGGGAAAAGTGATGCTGCTTCTCACTGCCTCCTGGAACCCCTTCAAATGCCCCAGACAATTTGGCCCTCTCTGCTTTCCTGAAAAGTCTATCCTCAAAAGCACCTTTTTTCACTTTCGGCGCTGTTTGGAGCAAAAAAGACAAACGTCCAGCTTTTGCTGCCACAGCAAAGGTGCCAGCGGGGAAAAGTGATGCTGCTTCTCACTGCCTCCTGGAACCCCTTCAAATGCCCCAGACAATTTGGCCCTCTCTGCTTTCCTGCGCACTCTATCCTCAAAAGCACCTTTTTTCACTTTCGGCGCTGTTTGGAGCAAAAAAGACAAACGTCCAGCTTTTGCTGCCACAGCAAAGGTGCCAGCGGGGAAAAGTGATGCTGCTTCTCACTGCCTCCTGGAACCCCTTCAAATGCCCCACACAATTTGGCCCTCTCTGCTTTCCTGCGCACGCTATCCTCAAAAGCACCTTTTTTCACTTTCGGCGCTGTTTGGAGCAATAAAGACAAACGTCCAGCTTTTGCTGCCACAGCAAAGGTGCCAGCGGGGAAAAGTGATGCTGGTCCTCACTGCCTCCTGGAACCCCTTCAAATGCCCCAGACAATTTGGCCCTCTCTGCTTTCCTGCGCACTCTATCCTCAAAAGCACCTTTTTTCACTTTCGGCACTGTTTGGAGCAAAAAAACAAACGTCCAGCTTTTGCTGCCACAGCAAAGGTGCCAGCGGGGAAAAGTGATGCTGGTCCTCACTGCCTCCTGGAACCCCTTCAAATGCCCCACACAATTTGGCCCTCTCTGCTTTCCTGAAAAGTCTATCCTCAAAAGCACCTTTTTTCACTTTCGGCGCCCTCCGGAGGAATAAAGACAAACGTCCAGCTTTTGCTGCCACAGCAAAGGTGCCAGCGGGGAAAAGTGATGCTGCTTCTCACTGCCTCCTGGAACCCCTTCAAATGCCCCAGACAATTTGGCCCTCTCTGCTTTCCTGCGCACTCTATCCTCAAAAGCACCTTTTTTCACTTTCGGCGCTGTTTGGAGCAAAAAAGACAAACGTCCAGCTTTTGCTGCCACAGCAAAGGTGCCAGCGGGGAAAAGTGATGCTGGTCCTCACTGCCTCCTGGAACCCCTTCAAATGCCCCAGACAATTTGGCCCTCTCTGCTTTCCTGCTCACTCTATCCTCAAAAGCACCTTTTTTCACTTTCGGCGCTGTTTGGAGCAAAAAAGACAAACGTCCAGCTTTTGCTGCCACAGCAAAGGTGCCAGCGGGGAAAAGTGATGCTGGTCCTCACTGCCTCCTGGAACCCCTTCAAATGCCCCAGACAATTTGGCCCTCTCTGTTTTCCTGCGCACGCTATCCTCAAAAGCACCTTTTTTCACTTTCGGCGCTGTTTGGAGCAAAAAAGACAAACGTCCAGCTTTTGCTGCCACAGCAAAGGTGCCAGCGGGGAAAAGTGATGCTGGTCCTCACTGCCTCCTGGAACCCCTTCAAATGCCCCAGACAATTTGGCCCTCTCTGCTTTCCTGCGCACTCTATCCTCAAAAGCACCTTTTTTCACTTTCGGCGCTGTTTGGAGCAAAAAAGACAAACGTCCAGCTTTTGCTGCCACAGCAAAGGTGCCAGCGGGGAAAAGTGATGCTGCTTCTCACTGCCTCCTGGAACCCCTTCAAATGCCCCAGACAATTTGGCCCTCTCTGCTTTCCTGCGCACTCTATCCTCAAAAGCACCTTTTTTCACTTTCGGCACTGTTTGGAGCAAAAAAGACAAACGTCCAGCTTTTGCTGCCACAGCAAAAGTGCCAGCGGGGAAAAGTGATGCTGGTCCTCACTGCCTCCTGAAACCCCTTCAAATGCCCCAGACAATTTGGCCCTCTCTGCTTTCCTGCGCACTCTATCCTCAAAAGCACCTTTTTTCACTTTCGGCGCTGTTTGGAGCAAAAAAGACAAACGTCCAGCTTTTGCTGCCACAGCAAAGGTGCCAGCGGGGAAAAGTGATGCTGCTTCTCACTGCCTCCTGGAACCCCTTCAAATGCCCCAGACAATTTGGCCCTCTCTGCTTTCCTGAAAAGTCTATCCTCAAAAGCACCTTTTTTCACTTTCGGCGCCCTCCGGAGGAATAAAGACAAACGTCCAGCTTTTGCTGCCACAGCAAAGGTGCCAGCGGGGAAAAGTGATGCTGCTTCTCACTGCCTCCTGGAACCCCTTCAAATGCCCCAGACAATTTGGCCCTCTCTGCTTTCCTGCGCACTCTATCCTCAAAAGCACCTTTTTTCACTTTCGGCGCTGTTTGGAGCAAAAAAGACAAACGTCCAGCTTTTGCTGCCACAGCAAAAGTGCCAGCTGGGAAAAGTGATGCTGGTCCTCACTGCCTCCTGGAACCCCTTCAAATGCCCCAGACAATTTGGCCCTCTCTGCTTTCCTGCTCACTCTATCCTCAGAAGCACCTTTTTTCACTTTCGGCGTTGTTTGGAGCAAAAAAGACAAACGTCCAGCTTTTGCTGCCACAGCAAAGGTGCCAGCGGGGAAAAGTGATGCTGCTTCTCACTGCCTCCTGGAACCCCTTCAAATGCCCCACACAATTTGGCCCTCTCTGCTTTCCTGCGCACGCTATCCTCAAATGCACCTTTTTTCACTTTCGGCGCTGTTTGGAGCAAAAAAGACAAACGTCCAGCTTTTGCTGCCACAGCAAAGGTGCCAGCGGGGAAAAGTGATGCTGCTTCTCACTGCCTCCTGGAACCCCTTCAAATGCCCCAGACAATTTGGCCCTCTCTGCTTTCCTGCGCACTCTATCCTCAAAAGCACCTTTTTTCACTTTCGGCGCTGTTTGGAGCAAAAAAGACAAACGTCCAGCTTTTGCTGCCACAGCAAAGGTGCCAGCGGGGAAAAGTGATGCTGGTCCTCACTGCCTCCTGGAACCCCTTCAAATGCCCCACACAATTTGGCCCTCTCTGCTTTCCTGCGCACGCTATCCTCAAAAGCACCTTTTTTCACTTTCGGCGCCCTCCGGAGGAAAAAAGACAAGCGTCCAGCTTTTGCTGCCACAGCAAAGGTGCCAGCGGGGAAAAGTGATGCTGGTCCTCACTGCCTCCTGGAACCCCTTCAAATGCCCCACACAATTTGGCCCTCTCTGCTTTCCTGCGCACTCTATCCTCAAAAGCATCTTTTTTCACTTTCGGCGCTGTTTGGAGCAAAAAAGACAAACGTCCAGCTTTTGCTGCCACAGCAAAGGTGCCAGCGGGAAAAGTGATGCTGGTCCTCACTGCCTCCTGGAACCCCTTCAAATGCCCCAGACAATTTGGCCCTCTCTGCTTTCCTGCGCACTCTATCCTCAAAAGCACCTTTTTTCACTTTCGGCGCTGTTTGGAGCAAAAAAGACAAACGTCCAGCTTTTGCTGCCACAGCAAAAGTGCCAGCGGGGAAAAGTGATGCTGGTCCTCACTGCCTCCTGAAACCCCTTCAAATGCCCCAGACAATTTGGCCCTCTCTGCTTTCCTGCGCACTCTATCCTCAAAAGCACCTTTTTTCACTTTCGGCGCTGTTTGGAGCAAAAAAGACAAACGTCCAGCTTTTGCTGCCACAGCAAAGGTGCCAGCGGGGAAAAGTGATGCTGGTCCTCACTGCCTCCTGGAACCCCTTCAAATGCCCCAGACAATTTGGCCCTCTCTGCTTTCCTGCGCACGCTATCCTCAAAAGCACCTTTTTTCACTTTCGGCACTGTTTGGAGCAAAAAAGACAAACGTCCAGCTTTTGCTGCCACAGCAAAGGTGCCAGCGGGGAAAAGTGATGCTGCTTCTCACTGCCTCCTGGAACCCCTTCAAATGCCCCAGACAATTTGGCCCTCTCTGCTTTCCTGAAAAGTCTATCCTCAAAAGCACCTTTTTTCACTTTCGGCGCTGTTTGGAGCAAAAAAGACAAACGTCCAGCTTTTGCTGCCACAGCAAAGGTGCCAGCGGGGAAAAGTGATGCTGCTTCTCACTGCCTCCTGGAACCCCTTCAAATGCCCCAGACAATTTGGCCCTCTCTGCTTTCCTGCGCACTCTATCCTCAAAAGCACCTTTTATCACTTTCGGCGCTGTTTGGAGCAAAAAAGACAAACGTCCAGCTTTTGCTGCCACAGCAAAGGTGCCAGCGGGGAAAAGTGATGCTGCTTCTCACTGCCTCCTGGAACCCCTTCAAATGCCCCACACAATTTGGCCCTCTCTGCTTTCCTCGCACGCTATCCTCAAATGCACCTTTTTTCACTTTCGGCGCTGTTTGGAGCAAAAAAGACAAACGTCCAGCTTTTGCTGCCACAGCAAAGGTGCCAGCGGGGAAAAGTGATGCTGCTTCTCACTGCCTCCTGGAACCCCTTCAAATGCCCCAGACAATTTGGCCCTCTCTGCTTTCCTGCGCACTCTATCCTCAAAAGCACCTTTTTTCACTTTCGGCGCTGTTTGGAGCAAAAAAGACAAACGTCCAGCTTTTGCTGCCACAGCAAAGGTGCCAGCGGGGAAAAGTGATGCTGGTCCTCACTGCCTCCTGGAACCCCTTCAAATGCCCCACACAATTTGGCCCTCTCTGCTTTCCTGCGCACGCTATCCTCAAAAGCACCTTTTTTCACTTTCGGCGCCCTCCGGAGGAAAAAAGACAAACGTCCAGCTTTTGCTGCCACAGCAAAGGTGCCAGCGGGGAAAAGTGATGCTGGTCCTCACTGCCTCCTGGAACCCCTTCAAATGCCCCAGACAATTTGGCCCTCTCTGCTTTCCTGCGCACTCTATCCTCAAAAGCACCTTTTTTCACTTTCGGCGCTGTTTGGAGCAAAAAAGACAAACGTCCAGCTTTTGCTGCCACAGCAAAAGTGCCAGCGGGGAAAAGTGATGCTGGTCCTCACTGCATCCTGGAACCCCTTCAAATGCCCCAGACAATTTGGCCCTCTCTGCTTTCCTGCGCACTCTATCCTCAAAAGCACCTTTTTTCACTTTCGGCGCTGTTTGGAGCAAAAAAGACAAACGTCCAGCTTTTGCTGCCACAGCAAAGGTGCCAGCGGGGAAAAGTGATGCTGGTCCTCACTGCCTCCTGGAACCCCTTCAAATGCCCCAGACAATTTGGCCCTCTCTGCTTTCCTGCGCACGCTATCCTCAAAAGCACCTTTTTTCACTTTCGGCACTGTTTGGAGCAAAAAAGACAAACGTCCAGCTTTTGCTGCCACAGCAAAGGTGCCAGCGGGGAAAAGTGATGCTGCTTCTCACTGCCTCCTGGAACCCCTTCAAATGCCCCAGACAATTTGGCCCTCTCTGCTTTCCTGAAAAGTCTATCCTCAAAAGCACCTTTTTTCACTTTCGCCGCTGTTTGGAGCAAAAAAGACAAACGTCCAGCTTTTGCTGCCACAGCAAAGGTGCCAGCGGGGAAAAGTGATGCTGCTTCTCACTGCCTCCTGGAACCCCTTCAAATGCCCCAGACAATTTGGCCCTCTCTGCTTTCCTGCGCACTCTATCCTCAAAAGCACCTTTTTTCACTTTCGGCGCTGTTTGGAGCAAAAAAGACAAACGTCCAGCTTTTGCTGCCACAGCAAAGGTGCCAGCGGGGAAAAGTGATGCTGCTTCTCACTGCCTCCTGGAACCCCTTCAAATGCCCCACACAATTTGGCCCTCTCTGCTTTCCTGCGCACGCTATCCTCAAAAGCACCTTTTTTCACTTTCGGCGCTGTTTGGAGCAATAAAGACAAACGTCCAGCTTTTGCTGCCACAGCAAAGGTGCCAGCGGGGAAAAGTGATGCTGGTCCTCACTGCCTCCTGGAACCCCTTCAAATGCCCCACACAATTTGGCCCTCTCTGCTTTCCTGCGCACTCTATCCTCAAAAGCACCTTTTTTCACTTTGGGCACTGTTTGGAGCAAAAAAACAAACGTCCAGCTTTTGCTGCCACAGCAAAGGTGCCAGCGGGGAAAAGTGATGCTGCTTCTCACTGCTTCCTGGAACCCCTTCAAATGCCCCAGACAATTTGGCCCTCTCTGCTTTCCTGAAAAGTCTATCCTCAAAAGCACCTTTTTTCACTTTCGGCGCCCTCCGGAGGAATAAAGACAAACGTCCAGCTTTTGCTGCCACAGCAAAGGTGCCAGCGGGGAAAAGTGATGCTGCTTCTCACTGCCTCCTGGAACCCCTTCAAATGCCCCAGACAATTTGGCCCTCTCTGCTTTCCTGCGCACTCTATCCTCAAAAGCACCTTTTTTCACTTTCGGCGCTGTTTGGAGCAAAAAAGACAAACGTCCAGCTTTTGCTGCCACAGCAAAGGTGCCAGCGGGGAAAAGTGATGCTGGTCCTCACTGCCTCCTGGAACCCCTTCAAATGCCCCAGACAATTTGGCCCTCTCTGCTTTCCTGCTCACTCTATCCTCAAAAGCACCTTTTTTCACTTTCGGCGCTGTTTGGAGCAAAAAAGACAAACGTCCAGCTTTTGCTGCCACAGCAAAGGTGCCAGCGGGGAAAAGTGATGCTGGTCCTCACTGCCTCCTGGAACCCCTTCAAATGCCCCAGACAATTTGGCCCTCTCTGTTTTCCTGCGCACGCTATCCTCAAAAGCACCTTTTTTCACTTTCGGCGCTGTTTGGAGCAAAAAAGACAAACGTCCAGCTTTTGCTGCCACAGCAAAGGTGCCAGCGGGGAAAAGTGATGCTGGTCCTCACTGCCTCCTGGAACCCCTTCAAATGCCCCAGACAATTTGGCCCTCTCTGCTTTCCTGCGCACTCTATCCTCAAAAGCACCTTTTTTCACTTTCGGCGCTGTTTGGAGCAAAAAAGACAAACGTCCAGCTTTTGCTGCCACAGCAAAGGTGCCAGCGGGGAAAAGTGATGCTGCTTCTCACTGCCTCCTGGAACCCCTTCAAATGCCCCAGACAATTTGGCCCTCTCTGCTTTCCTGCGCACTCTATCCTCAAAAGCACCTTTTTTCACTTTCGGCACTGTTTGGAGCAAAAAAGACAAACGTCCAGCTTTTGCTGCCACAGCAAAAGTGCCAGCGGGGAAAAGTGATGCTGGTCCTCACTGCCTCCTGAAACCCCTTCAAATGCCCCAGACAATTTGGCCCTCTCTGCTTTCCTGCGCACTCTATCCTCAAAAGCACCTTTTTTCACTTTCGGCGCTGTTTGGAGCAAAAAAGACAAACGTCCAGCTTTTGCTGCCACAGCAAAGGTGCCAGCGGGGAAAAGTGATGCTGCTTCTCACTGCCTCCTGGAACCCCTTCAAATGCCCCAGACAATTTGGCCCTCTCTGCTTTCCTGAAAAGTCTATCCTCAAAAGCACCTTTTTTCACTTTCGGCGCCCTCCGGAGGAATAAAGACAAACGTCCAGCTTTTGCTGCCACAGCAAAGGTGCCAGCGGGGAAAAGTGATGCTGCTTCTCACTGCCTCCTGGAACCCCTTCAAATGCCCCAGACAATTTGGCCCTCTCTGCTTTCCTGCGCACTCTATCCTCAAAAGCACCTTTTTTCACTTTCGGCGCTGTTTGGAGCAAAAAAGACAAACGTCCAGCTTTTGCTGCCACAGCAAAAGTGCCAGCTGGGAAAAGTGATGCTGGTCCTCACTGCCTCCTGGAACCCCTTCAAATGCCCCAGACAATTTGGCCCTCTCTGCTTTCCTGCTCACTCTATCCTCAGAAGCACCTTTTTTCACTTTCGGCGTTGTTTGGAGCAAAAAAGACAAACGTCCAGCTTTTGCTGCCACAGCAAAGGTGCCAGCGGGGAAAAGTGATGCTGCTTCTCACTGCCTCCTGGAACCCCTTCAAATGCCCCACACAATTTGGCCCTCTCTGCTTTCCTGCGCACGCTATCCTCAAATGCACCTTTTTTCACTTTCGGCGCTGTTTGGAGCAAAAAAGACAAACGTCCAGCTTTTGCTGCCACAGCAAAGGTGCCAGCGGGGAAAAGTGATGCTGCTTCTCACTGCCTCCTGGAACCCCTTCAAATGCCCCAGACAATTTGGCCCTCTCTGCTTTCCTGCGCACTCTATCCTCAAAAGCACCTTTTTTCACTTTCGGCGCTGTTTGGAGCAAAAAAGACAAACGTCCAGCTTTTGCTGCCACAGCAAAGGTGCCAGCGGGGAAAAGTGATGCTGGTCCTCACTGCCTCCTGGAACCCCTTCAAATGCCCCACACAATTTGGCCCTCTCTGCTTTCCTGCGCACGCTATCCTCAAAAGCACCTTTTTTCACTTTCGGCGCCCTCCGGAGGAAAAAAGACAAGCGTCCAGCTTTTGCTGCCACAGCAAAGGTGCCAGCGGGGAAAAGTGATGCTGGTCCTCACTGCCTCCTGGAACCCCTTCAAATGCCCCACACAATTTGGCCCTCTCTGCTTTCCTGCGCACTCTATCCTCAAAAGCATCTTTTTTCACTTTCGGCGCTGTTTGGAGCAAAAAAGACAAACGTCCAGCTTTTGCTGCCACAGCAAAGGTGCCAGCGGGAAAAGTGATGCTGGTCCTCACTGCCTCCTGGAACCCCTTCAAATGCCCCAGACAATTTGGCCCTCTCTGCTTTCCTGCGCACTCTATCCTCAAAAGCACCTTTTTTCACTTTCGGCGCTGTTTGGAGCAAAAAAGACAAACGTCCAGCTTTTGCTGCCACAGCAAAAGTGCCAGCGGGGAAAAGTGATGCTGGTCCTCACTGCCTCCTGAAACCCCTTCAAATGCCCCAGACAATTTGGCCCTCTCTGCTTTCCTGCGCACTCTATCCTCAAAAGCACCTTTTTTCACTTTCGGCGCTGTTTGGAGCAAAAAAGATAAACGTCCAGCTTTTGCTGCCACAGCAAAGGTGCCAGCGGGGAAAAGTGATGCTGGTCCTCACTGCCTCCTGGAACCCCTTCAAATGCCCCAGACAATTTGGCCCTCTCTGCTTTCCTGCGCACGCTATCCTCAAAAGCACCTTTTTTCACTTTCGACGCTGTTTGGAGCAAAAAAGACAAACGTCCAGCTTTTGCTGCCACAGCAAAGGTGCCAGCGGGGAAAAGTGATGCTGCTTCTCACTGCCTCCTGGAACCCCTTCAAATGCCCCAGACAATTTGGCCCTCTCTGCTTTCCTGAAAAGTCTATCCTCAAAAGCACCTTTTTTCACTTTCGACGCTGTTTGGAGCAAAAAAGACAAACGTCCAGCTTTTGCTGCCACAGCAAAGGTGCCAGCGGGGAAAAGTGATGCTGCTTCTCACTGCCTCCTGGAACCCCTTCAAATGCCCCAGACAATTTGGCCCTCTCTGCTTTCCTGCGCACTCTATCCTCAAAAGCACCTTTTTTCACTTTCGGCGCTGTTTGGAGCAAAAAAGACAAACGTCCAGCTTTTGCTGCCACAGCAAAGGTGCCAGCGGGGAAAAGTGATGCTGCTTCTCACTGCCTCCTGGAACCCCTTCAAATGCCCCACACAATTTGGCCCTCTCTGCTTTCCTGCGCACGCTATCCTCAAAAGCACCTTTTTTCACTTTCGGCGCTGTTTGGAGCAATAAAGACAAACATCCAGCTTTTGCTGCCACAGCAAAGGTGCCAGCGGGGAAAAGTGATGCTGGTCCTCACTGCCTCCTGGAACCCCTTCAAATGCCCCACACAATTTGGCCCTCTCTGCTTTCCTGCGCACTCTATCCTCAAAAGCACCTTTTTTCACTTTCGGCACTGTTTGGAGCAAAAAAGACAAACGTCCAGCTTTTGCTGCCACAGCAAAGGGGCCAGCGGGGAAAAGTGATGCTGCTTCTCACTGCTTCCTGGAACCCCTTCAAATGCCCCAGACAATTTGGCCCTCTCTGCTTTCCTGAAAAGTCTATCGTCAAAAGCACCTTTTTTCACTTTTGGCGCTGTTTGGAGCAAAAAAGACAAACGTCCAGCTTTTGCTGCCACAGCAAAGGTGCCAGCGGGGAAAAGTGATGCTGGTCCTCACTGCCTCCTGGAACCCCTTCAAATGCCCCACACAATTTGGCCCTCTCTGCTTTCCTGAAAAGTCTATCCTCAAAAGCACCTTTTTTCACTTTCGGCGCTGTTTGGAGCAAAAAAGACAAACGTCCAGCTTTTGCTGCCACAGCAAAGGTGCCAGTGGGGAAAAGTGATGCTGGTCCTCACTGCCTCCTGGAACCCCTTCAAATGCCCCAGACAATTTGGCCCTCTCTGCTTTCCTGCGCACTCTATCCTCAAAAGCACCTTTTTTCACTTTCGGCACTGTTTGGAGCAAAAAAGACAAACGTCCAGCTTTTGCTGCCACAGCAAAGGTGCCAGCGGGGAAAAGTGATGCTGGTCCTCACTGCCTCCTGGAACCCCTTCAAATGCCCCAGACAATTTGGCCCTCTCTGCTTTCATGCGTACTCTATCCTCAAAAGCACCTTTTTTCACTTTCGGCGCTGTTTGGAGCAAAAAAGACAAACGTCCAGCTTTTGCTGCCACAGCAAAGGTGCCAGCGGGGAAAAGTGATGCTGGTCCTCACTGCCTCCTGGAACCCCTTCAAATGCCCCACACAATTTGGCCCTCTCTGCTTTCCTGCGCACGCTATCCTCAAAAGCACCTTTTTTCACTTTCGGCGCCCTCCGGAGGAAAAAAGACAAGCGTCCAGCTTTTGCTGCCACAGCAAAGGTGCCAGCGGGGAAAAGTGATGCTGGTCCTCACTGCCTCCTGGAACCCCTTCAAATGCCCCAGACAATTTGGCCCTCTCTGCTTTCCTGCGCACTCTATCCTCAAAAGCATCTTTTTTCACTTTCGGCGCTGTTTGGAGCAAAAAAGACAAACGTCCAGCTTTTGCTGCCACAGCAAAGGTGCCAGCGGGGAAAAGTGATGCTGCTTCTCACTGCCTCCTGGAACCCCTTCAAATGCCCCAGACAATTTGGCCCTCTCTGCTTTCCTGCGCACTCTATCCTCAAAAGCACCTTTTTTCACTTTCGGCGCTGTTTGGAGCAAAAAAGACAAACGTCCAGCTTTTGCTGCCACAGCAAAAGTGCCAGCGGGGAAAAGTGATGCTGGTCCTCACTGCCTCCTGGAACCCCTTCAAATGCCCCAGACAATTTGGCCCTCTCTGCTTTCCTGCGCACTCTATCCTCAAAAGCACCTTTTTTCACTTTCGGCGCTGTTTGGAGCAAAAAAGACAAACGTCCAGCTTTTGCTGCCACAGCAAAGGTGCCAGCGGGGAAAAGTGATGCTGGTCCTCACTGCCTCCTGGAACCCCTTCAAATGCCCCAGACAATTTGGCCCTCTCTGCTTTCCTGCGCACGCTATCCTCAAAAGCAACTTTTTTCACTTTCGGCGCTGTTTGGAGCAAAAAAGACAAACGTCCAGCTTTTGCTGCCACAGCAAAGGTGCCAGCGGGGAAAAGTGATGCTGCTTCTCACTGCCTCCTGGAACCCCTTCAAATGCCCCAGACAATTTGGCCCTCTCTGCTTTCCTGAAAAGTCTATCCTCAAAAGCACCTTTTTTCACTTTCGACGCTGTTTGGAGCAAAAAAGACAAACGTCCAGCTTTTGCTGCCACAGCAAAGGTGCCAGCGGGGAAAAGGGATGCTGGTCCTCACTGCCTCCTGGAACCCCTTCAAATGCCCCAGACAATTTGGCCCTCTCTGCTTTCCTGAAAAGTCTATCCTCAAAAGCACCTTTTTTCACTTTCGGCGCTGTTTGGAGCAAAAAAGACAAACGTCCAGCTTTTGCTGCCACAGCAAAGGTGCCAGCGGGGAAAAGTGATGCTGGTCCTCACTGCCTCCTGGAACCCCTTCAAATGCCCCAGACAATTTGGCCCTCTCTGCTTTCCTGCGCACGCTATCCTCAAAAGCACCTTTTTTCACTTTCGGCACTGTTTGGAGCAAAAAAGACAAACGTCCAGCTTTTGCTGCCACAGCAAAGGTGCCAGCGGGGAAAAGTGATGCTGCTTCTCACTGCCTCCTGGAACCCCTTCAAATGCCCCAGACAATTTGGCCCTCTCTGCTTTCCTGAAAAGTCTATCCTCAAAAGCACCTTTTTTCACTTTCGACGCTGTTTGGAGCAAAAAAGACAAACGTCCAGCTTTTGCTGCCACAGCAAAGGTGCCAGCGGGGAAAAGTGATGCTGCTTCTCACTGCCTCCTGGAACCCCTTCAAATGCCCCAGACAATTTGGCCCTCTCTGCTTTCCTGCGCACTCTATCCTCAAAAGCACCTTTTTTCACTTTCGGCGCTGTTTGGAGCAAAAAAGACAAACGTCCAGCTTTTGCTGCCACAGCAAAGGTGCCAGCGGGGAAAAGTGATGCTGCTTCTCACTGCCTCCTGGAACCCCTTCAAATGCCCCACACAATTTGGCCCTCTCTGCTTTCCTGCGCACGCTATCCTCAAAAGCACCTTTTTTCACTTTCGGCGCTGTTTGGAGCAATAAAGACAAACGTCCAGCTTTTGATGCCACAGCAAAGGTGCCAGCGGGGAAAAGTGATGCTGGTCCTCACTGCCTCCTGGAACCCCTTCAAATGCCCCACACAATTTGGCCCTCTCTGCTTTCCTGCGCACTCTATCCTCAAAAGCACCTTTTTTCACTTTCGGCGCTGTTTGGAGCAAAAAAGACAAACGTCCAGCTTTTGCTGCCACAGCAAAGGTGCCAGCGGGGAAAAGTGATGCTGCTTCTCACTGCTTCCTGGAACCCCTTCAAATGCCCCAGACAATTTGGCCCTCTCTGCTTTCCTGAAAAGTCTATCCTCAAAAGCACCTTTTTTCACTTTCGGCGCCCTCCGGAGGAATAAAGACAAACGTCCAGCTTTTGCTGCCACAGCAAAGGTGCCAGCGGGGAAAAGTGATGCTGCTTCTCACTGCCTCCTGGAACCCCTTCAAATGCCCCAGACAATTTGGCCCTCTCTGCTTTCCTGCGCACTCTATCCTCAAAAGCACCTTTTTTCACTTTCGGCGCTGTTTGGAGCAAAAAAGACAAACGTCCAGCTTTTGCTGCCACAGCAAAGGTGCCAGCGGGGAAAAGTGATGCTGGTCCTCACTGCCTCCTGGAACCCCTTCAAATGCCCCAGACAATTTGGCCCTCTCTGCTTTCCTGCTCACTCTATCCTCAAAAGCACCTTTTTTCACTTTCGGCGCTGTTTGGAGCAAAAAAGACAAACGTCCAGCTTTTGCTGCCACAGCAAAGGTGCCAGCGGGGAAAAGTGATGCTGGTCCTCACTGCCTCCTGGAACCCCTTCAAATGCCCCACACAATTTGGCCCTCTCTGCTTTCCTGCGCACGCTATCCTCAAAAGCACCTTTTTTCACTTTCGGCGCTGTTTGGAGCAAAAAAGACAAACGTCCAGCTTTTGCTGCCACAGCAAAGGTGCCAGCGGGGAAAAGTGATGCTGGTCCTCACTGCCTCCTGGAACCCCTTCAAATGCCCCACACAATTTGGCCCTCTCTGCTTTCCTGCGCACGCTATCCTCAAAAGCACCTTTTTTCACTTTCGGCGCTGTTTGGAGCAAAAAAGACAAACGTCCAGCTTTTGCTGCCACAGCAAAGGTGCCAGCGGGGAAAAGTGATGCTGGTCCTCACTGCCTCCTGGAACCCCTTCAAATGCCCCACACAATTTGGCCCTCTCTGCTTTCCTGCGCACGCTATCCTCAAAAGCACCTTTTTTAACTTTCGGCGCTGTTTGGAGCAAAAAAGACAAACGTCCAGCTTTTGCTGCCACAGCAAAGGTGCCAGCGGGGAAAAGTGATGCTGCTTCTCACTGCCTCCTGGAACCCCTTCAAATGCCCCAGACAATTTGGCCCTCTCTGCTTTCCTGCGCACTCTATCCTCAAAAGCACCTTTTTTCACTTTCGGCGCTGTTTGGAGCAAAAAAGACAAACGTCCAGCTTTTGCTGCCACAGCAAAAGTGCCAGCGGGGAAAAGTGATGCTGGTCCTCACTGCCTCCTGAAACCCCTTCAAATGCCCCACACAATTTGGCCCTCTCTGCTTTCCTGCGCACTCTATCCTCAAAAGCACCTTTTTTCACTTTCGGCGCTGTTTGGAGCAAAAAAGACAAACGTCCAGCTTTTGCTGCCACAGCAAAGGTGCCAGCGGGGAAAAGTGATGCTGCTTCTCACTGCCTCCTGGAACCCCTTCAAATGCCCCAGACAATTTGGCCCTCTCTGCTTTCCTGAAAAGTCTATCCTCAAAAGCACCTTTTTTCACTTTCGGCGCCCTCCGGAGGAATAAAGACAAACGTCCAGCTTTTGCTGCCACAGCAAAGGTGCCAGCGGGGAAAAGTGATGCTGCTTCTCACTGCCTCCTGGAACCCCTTCAAATGCCCCAGACAATTTGGCCCTCTCTGCTTTCCTGCGCACTCTATCCTCAAAAGCACCTTTTTTCACTTTCGGCGCTGTTTGGAGCAAAAAAGACAAACGTCCAGCTTTTGCTGCCACAGCAAAAGTGCCAGCTGGGAAAAGTGATGCTGGTCCTCACTGCCTCCTGGAACCCCTTCAAATGCCCCAGACAATTTGGCCCTCTCTGCTTTCCTGCTCACTCTATCCTCAGAAGCACCTTTTTTCACTTTCGGCGTTGTTTGGAGCAAAAAAGACAAACGTCCAGCTTTTGCTGCCACAGCAAAGGTGCCAGCGGGGAAAAGTGATGCTGCTTCTCACTGCCTCCTGGAACCCCTTCAAATGCCCCACACAATTTGGCCCTCTCTGCTTTCCTGCGCACGCTATCCTCAAAAGCACCTTTTTTCACTTTCGGCGCTGTTTGGAGCAAAAAAGACAAACGTCCAGCTTTTGCTGCCACAGCAAAGGTGCCAGCGGGGAAAAGTGATGCTGCTTCTCACTGCCTCCTGGAACCCCTTCAAATGCCCCAGACAATTTGGCCCTCTCTGCTTTCCTGCGCACTCTATCCTCAAAAGCACCTTTTTTCACTTTCAGCGCTGTTTGGAGCAAAAAAGACAAACGTCCAGCTTTTGCTGCCACAGCAAAGGTGCCAGCGGGGAAAAGTGATGCTGGTCCTCACTGCCTCCTGGAACCCCTTCAAATGCCCCAGACAATTTGGCCCTCTCTGCTTTCCTGAAAAGTCTATCCTCAAAAGCACCTTTTTTCACTTTCGGCGCTGTTTGGAGCAAAAAAGACAAGCGTCCAGCTTTTGCTGCCACAGCAAAGGTGCCAGCGGGGAAAAGTGATGCTGGTCCTCACTGCCTCCTGGAACCCCTTCAAATGCCCCACACAATTTGGCCCTCTCTGCTTTCCTGCGCACTCTATCCTCAAAAGCATCTTTTTTCACTTTCGGCGCTGTTTGGAGCAAAAAAGACAAACGTCCAGCTTTTGCTGCCACAGCAAAGGTGCCAGCGGGGAAAAGTGATGCTGGTCCTCACTGCCTCCTGGAACCCCTTCAAATGCCCCAGACAATTTGGCCCTCTCTGCTTTCCTGCGCACTCTATCCTCAAAAGCACCTTTTTTCACTTTCGGCGCTGTTTGGAGCAAAAAAGACAAACGTCCAGCTTTTGCTGCCACAGCAAAAGTGCCAGCGGGGAAAAGTGATGCTGGTCCTCACTGCCTCCTGAAACCCCTTCAAATGCCCCAGACAATTTGGCCCTCTCTGCTTTCCTGCGCACTCTATCCTCAAAAGCACCTTTTTTCACTTTCGGCGCTGTTTGGAGCAAAAAAGACAAACGTCCAGCTTTTGCTGCCACAGCAAAGGTGCCAGCGGGGAAAAGTGATGCTGGTCCTCACTGCCTCCTGGAACCCCTTCAAATGCCCCAGACAATTTGGCCCTCTCTGCTTTCCTGCGCACGCTATCCTCAAAAGCACCTTTTTTCACTTTCGACGCTGTTTGGAGCAAAAAAGACAAACGTCCAGCTTTTGCTGCCACAGCAAAGGTGCCAGCGGGGAAAAGTGATGCTGCTTCTCACTGCCTCCTGGAACCCCTTCAAATGCCCCAGACAATTTGGCCCTCTCTGCTTTCCTGAAAAGTCTATCCTCAAAAGCACCTTTTTTCACTTTCGACGCTGTTTGGAGCAAAAAAGACAAACGTCCAGCTTTTGCTGCCACAGCAAAGGTGCCAGCGGGGAAAAGTGATGCTGCTTCTCACTGCCTCCTGGAACCCCTTCAAATGCCCCAGACAATTTGGCCCTCTCTGCTTTCCTGCGCACTCTATCCTCAAAAGCACCTTTTTTCACTTTCGGCGCTGTTTGGAGCAAAAAAGACAAACGTCCAGCTTTTGCTGCCACAGCAAAGGTGCCAGCGGGGAAAAGTGATGCTGCTTCTCACTGCCTCCTGGAACCCCTTCAAATGCCCCACACAATTTGGCCCTCTCTGCTTTCCTGCGCACGCTATCCTCAAAAGCACCTTTTTTCACTTTCGGCGCTGTTTGGAGCAATAAAGACAAACGTCCAGCTTTTGCTGCCACAGCAAAGGTGCCAGCGGGGAAAAGTGATGCTGGTCCTCACTGCCTCCTGGAACCCCTTCAAATGCCCCAGACAATTTGGCCCTCTCTGCTTTCCTGCGCACTCTATCCTCAAAAGCACCTTTTTTCACTTTCGGCACTGTTTGGAGCAAAAAAGACAAACGTCCAGCTTTTGCTGCCACAGCAAAGGGGCCAGCGGGGAAAAGTGATGCTGCTTCTCACTGCTTCCTGGAACCCCTTCAAATGCCCCAGACAATTTGGCCCTCTCTGCTTTCCTGAAAAGTCTATCGTCAAAAGCACCTTTTTTCACTTTTGGCGCTGTTTGGAGCAAAAAAGACAAACGTCCAGCTTTTGCTGCCACAGCAAAGGTGCCAGCGGGGAAAAGTGATGCTGGTCCTCACTGCCTCCTGGAACCCCTTCAAATGCCCCACACAATTTGGCCCTCTCTGCTTTCCTGAAAAGTCTATCCTCAAAAGCACCTTTTTTCACTTTCGGCGCTGTTTGGAGCAAAAAAGACAAACGTCCAGCTTTTGCTGCCACAGCAAAGGTGCCAGTGGGGAAAAGTGATGCTGGTCCTCACTGCCTCCTGGAACCCCTTCAAATGCCCCAGACAATTTGGCCCTCTCTGCTTTCCTGCGCACTCTATCCTCAAAAGCACCTTTTTTCACTTTCGGCACTGTTTGGAGCAAAAAAGACAAGCGTCCAGCTTTTGCTGCCACAGCAAAGGTGCCAGCGGGGAAAAGTGATGCTGGTCCTCACTGCCTCCTGGAACCCCTTCAAATGCCCCAGACAATTTGGCCCTCTCTGCTTTCCTGCGCACTCTATCCTCAAAAGCATCTTTTTTCACTTTCGGCGCTGTTTGGAGCAAAAAAGACAAACGTCCAGCTTTTGCTGCCACAGCAAAGGTGCCAGCGGGGAAAAGTGATGCTGCTTCTCACTGCCTCCTGGAACCCCTTCAAATGCCCCAGACAATTTGGCCCTCTCTGCTTTCCTGCGCACTCTATCCTCAAAAGCACCTTTTTTCACTTTCGGCGCTGTTTGGAGCAAAAAAGACAAACGTCCAGCTTTTGCTGCCACAGCAAAAGTGCCAGCGGGGAAAAGTGATGCTGGTCCTCACTGCCTCCTTAAACCCCTTCAAATGCCCCAGACAATTTGGCCCTCTCTGCTTTCCTGCGCACTCTATCCTCAAAAGCACCTTTTTTCACTTTCGGCGCTGTTTGGAGCAAAAAAGACAAACGTCCAGCTTTTGCTGCCACAGCAAAGGTGCCAGCGGGGAAAAGTGATGCTGGTCCTCACTGCCTCCTGGAACCCCTTCAAATGCCCCAGACAATTTGGCCCTCTCTGCTTTCCTGCGCACGCTATCCTCAAAAGCAACTTTTTTCACTTTCGGCGCTGTTTGGAGCAAAAAAGACAAACGTCCAGCTTTTGCTGCCACAGCAAAGGTGCCAGCGGGGAAAAGTGATGCTGCTTCTCACTGCCTCCTGGAACCCCTTCAAATGCCCCACACAATTTGGCCCTCTCTGCTTTCCTGCGCACGCTATCCTCAAAAGCACCTTTTTTCACTTTCGGCGCTGTTTGGAGCAATAAAGACAAACGTCCAGCTTTTGCTGCCACAGCAAAGGTGCCAGCGGGGAAAAGTGATGCTGGTCCTCACTGCCTCCTGGAACCCCTTCAAATGCCCCAGACAATTTGGCCCTCTCTGCTTTCCTGCGCACTCTATCCTCAAAAGCACCTTTTTTCACTTTCGGCACTGTTTGGAGCAAAAAAGACAAACGTCCAGCTTTTGCTGCCACAGCAAAGGGGCCAGCGGGGAAAAGTGATGCTGCTTCTCACTGCTTCCTGGAACCCCTTCAAATGCCCCAGACAATTTGGCCCTCTCTGCTTTCCTGAAAAGTCTATCGTCAAAAGCACCTTTTTTCACTTTTGGCGCTGTTTGGAGCAAAAAAGACAAACGTCCAGCTTTTGCTGCCACAGCAAAGGTGCCAGCGGGGAAAAGTGATGCTGGTCCTCACTGCCTCCTGGAACCCCTTCAAATGCCCCACACAATTTGGCCCTCTCTGCTTTCCTGAAAAGTCTATCCTCAAAAGCACCTTTTTTCACTTTCGGCGCTGTTTGAAGCAAAAAAGACAAACGTCCAGCTTTTGCTGCCACAGCAAAGGTGCCAGTGGGGAAAAGTGATGCTGGTCCTCACTGCCTCCTGGAACCCCTTCAAATGCCCCAGACAATTTGGCCCTCTCTGCTTTCCTGCGCACTCTATCCTCAAAAGCACCTTTTTTCACTTTCGGCACTGTTTGGAGCAAAAAAGACAAGCGTCCAGCTTTTGCTGCCACAGCAAAGGTGCCAGCGGGGAAAAGTGATGCTGGTCCTCACTGCCTCCTGGAACCCCTTCAAATGCCCCAGACAATTTGGCCCTCTCTGCTTTCCTGCGCACTCTATCCTCAAAAGCATCTTTTTTCACTTTCGGCGCTGTTTGGAGCAAAAAAGACAAACGTCCAGCTTTTGCTGCCACAGCAAAGGTGCCAGCGGGGAAAAGTGATGCTGCTTCTCACTGCCTCCTGGAACCCCTTCAAATGCCCCAGACAATTTGGCCCTCTCTGCTTTCCTGCGCACTCTATCCTCAAAAGCACCTTTTTTCACTTTCGGCGCTGTTTGGAGCAAAAAAGACAAACGTCCAGCTTTTGCTGCCACAGCAAAAGTGCCAGCGGGGAAAAGTGATGCTGGTCCTCACTGCCTCCTGGAACCCCTTCAAATGCCCCAGACAATTTGGCCCTCTCTGCTTTCCTGCGCACTCTATCCTCAAAAGCACCTTTTTTCACTTTCGGCGCTGTTTGGAGCAAAAAAGACAAACGTCCAGCTTTTGCTGCCACAGCAAAGGTGCCAGCGGGGAAAAGTGATGCTGGTCCTCACTGCCTCCTGGAACCCCTTCAAATGCCCCAGACAATTTGGCCCTCTCTGCTTTCCTGCGCACGCTATCCTCAAAAGCAACTTTTTTCACTTTCGGCGCTGTTTGGAGCAAAAAAGACAAACGTCCAGCTTTTGCTGCCACAGCAAAGGTGCCAGCGGGGAAAAGTGATGCTGCTTCTCACTGCCTCCTGGAACCCCTTCAAATGCCCCAGACAATTTGGCCCTCTCTGCTTTCCTGCGCACTCTATCCTCAAAAGCACCTTTTTTCACTTTCGACGCTGTTTGGAGCAAAAAAGACAAACGTCCAGCTTTTGCTGCCACAGCAAAGGTGCCAGCGGGGAAAAGGGATGCTGGTCCTCACTGCCTCCTGGAACCCCTTCAAATGCCCCAGACAATTTGGCCCTCTCTGCTTTCCTGAAAAGTCTATCCTCAAAAGCACCTTTTTTCACTTTCGGCGCTGTTTGGAGCAAAAAAGACAAACGTCCAGCTTTTGCTGCCACAGCAAAGGTGCCAGCGGGGAAAAGTGATGCTGGTCCTCACTGCCTCCTGGAACCCCTTCAAATGCCCCAGACAATTTGGCCCTCTCTGCTTTCCTGCGCACTCTATCCTCAAAAGCACCTTTTTTCACTTTCGGCGCTGTTTGGAGCAAAAAAGACAAACGTCCAGCTTTTGCTGCCACAGCAAAGGTGCCAGCGGGGAAAAGTGATGCTGCTTCTCACTGCCTCCTGGAACCCCTTCAAATGCCCCAGACAATTTGGCCCTCTCTGCTTTCCTGCTCACTCTATCCTCAAAAGCACCTTTTTTCACTTTCGGCGCTGTTTGGAACAAAAAAGACAAACGTCCAGCTTTTGCTGCCACAGCAAAGGTGCCAGCGGGGAAAAGTGATGCTGCTTCTCACTGCCTCCTGGAACCCCTTCAAATGCCCCAGACAATTTGGCCCTCTCTGCTTTCCTGCGTACTCTATCCTCAAAAGCACCTTTTTTCACTTTCGGCGCTGTTTGGAGCAAAAAAGACAAACGTCCAGCTTTTGCTGCCACAGCAAAGGTGCCAGCGGGGAAAAGTGATGCTGGTCCTCACTGCCTCCTGGAACCCCTTCAAATGCCCCAGACAATTTGGCCCTCTCTGCTTTCCTGAAAAGTCTATCCTCAAAAGCACCTTTTTTCACTTTCGGCCCCCTCCGGAGGAATAAAGACAAACGTCCAGCTTTTGCTGCCACAGCAAAGGTGCCAGTGGGGAAAAGTGATGCTGCTTCTCACTGCCTCCTGGAACCCCTTCAAATGCCCCACACAATTTGGCCCTCTCTGCTTTCCTGCGCACTCTATCCTCAAAAGCACCTTTTTTCACTTTCGGCGCTGTTTGGAGCAAAAAAGACAAACGTCCAGCTTTTGCTGCCACAGCAAAGGTGCCAGCGGGGAAAAGTGATGCTGGTCCTCACTGCCTCCTGGAACCCCTTCAAATGCCCCAGACAATTTGGCCCTCTCTGCTTTCCTGAAAAGTCTATCCTCAAAAGCACCTTTTTTCACTTTCGGCGCTGTTTGGAGCAAAAAAGACAAACGTCCAGCTTTTGCTGCCACAGCAAAGGTGCCAGTGGGGAAAAGTGATGCTGCTTCTCACTGCCTCCTGGAACCCCTTCAAATGCCCCAGACAATTTGGCCCTCTCTGCTTTCCTGCTCACTCTATCCTCAAAAGCACCTTTTTTCACTTTCGGCGCTGTTTGGAACAAAAAAGACAAACGTCCAGCTTTTGCTGCCACAGCAAAGGTGCCAGCGGGGAAAAGTGATGCTGCTTCTCACTGCCTCCTGGAACCCCTTCAAATGCCCCAGACAATTTGGCC
>NW_028126826.1:0-44775 GCF_965231255.1 Vanellus vanellus
GAAAAGTAATGCTGGTTCTCACTGCCTCCTGGAACCCTTTCAAATGCCCCTGACAATTTGGCCCTCTCTGCTTTCCTGCGGACTCCATCCTCAAAAGCACCTGTTTTCGCTTTCGGCAGCCTCCGGAGCAAAAAAGACAAACGTCCAGCTTTTGCTGCCACAGCAAAGGTGCCAACGGGGAAAAGTAATGCTGGTTCTCACTGCCTCTTGGAACCCTTTCAAATGCCACAGACAATTTGGCCCTCTCTGCTTTCCTGCGGACTCCATCCTCAAAAGCACCTTTTTTCGCTTTCGGCAACCTCCGGAGCAAAAAAGACAAACGTCCAGCTTTTGCTGCCACAGCAAAGGTGCCAGCGGGGAAAAGTAATGCTGGTTCTCACTGCCTCCTGGAACCCTTTCAAATGCCACAGACAATTTGGCCCTCTCTGCTTTCCTGCGGACTCCATCCTCAAAAGCACCTGTTTTCGCTTTCGGCAGCGTCCGGAGCAAAAAAGACAAACATCCAGCTTTTGCTGCCACAGCAAAGGTGCCAGCGGGGAAAAGTAATGCTGGTTCTCACTGCCTCCTGGAACCCTTTCAAATGCCCCAGACAATTTGGCCCTCTCTGCTTTCCTGCGGACTCCATCCTCAAAAGCACCTGTTTTCGCTTTCGGCAGCCTCCGGAGCAAAAAAGACAAACGTCCAGCTTTTGCTGCCACAACAAAGGTGCCAGCGGGGAAAAGTAATGCTGGTTCTCACTGCCTCCTGGAACCCTTTCAAATGCCCCAGACAATTTGGCCCTCTCTGCTTTCCTGCGGACTCCATCCTCAAAAGCACCTGTTTTCGCTTTCGGCAACCTCCGGAGCAAAAAAGACAAACGTCCAGCTTTTGCTGCCACAGCAAAGGTGCCAGCGGGGAAAAGTAATGCTGGTTCTCACTGCCTCCTGGAACCCTTTCAAATGCCACAGACAATTTGGCCCTCTCTGCTTTCCTGCGGACTCCATCCTCAAAAGCACCTGTTTTTGCTTTCGGCAGCCTCCGGAGCAAAAAAGACAAACGTCCAGCTTTTGCTGCCACAGCAAAGGTGCCAGCGGGGAAAAGTAATGCTGGTTCTCACTGCCTCCTGGAACCTCTTCAAATGCCCCAGACAATTTGGCCCTCTCTGCTTTCCTGCGGACTCCATCCTCAAAAGCAGCTGTTTTCGCTTTCGGCAGCCTCAGGAGCAAAAAAGACAAACGTCCAGCTTTTGCTGCCACAGCAAAGGTGCCAGCGGGGAAAAGTAATGCTGGTTCTCACTGCCTCCTGGAACCTCTTCAAATGCCACAGACAATTTGGCCCTCTCTGCTTTCCTGCGGACTCCATCCTCAAAAGCACCTGTTTTCGCTTTCGGCAGCCTCCGGAGCAAAAAAGACAAACGTCCAGCTTTTGCTGCCACAGCAAAGGTGCCAGCGGGGAAAAGTAATGCTGGTTCTCACTGCCTCCTGGAACCCTTTCAAATGCCACAGACAATTTGGCCCTCTCTGCTTTCCTGCGGACTCCATCCTCAAAAGCAGCTGTTTTCGCTTTCGGCAGCCTCCGGAGCAAAAAAGACAAACGTCCAGCTTTTGCTGCCACAGCAAAGGTGCCAGCGGGGAAAAGTAATGCTGGTTCTCACTGCCTCCTGGAACCTCTTCAAATGCCCCAGACAATTTGGCCCTCTCTGCTTTCCTGCGGACTCCATCCTCAAAAGCACCTGTTTTCGCTTTCGGCAACCTCCGGAGCAAAAAAGACAAACGTCCAGCTTTTGCTGCCACAGCAAAGGTGCCAGCGGGGAAAAGTGATGCTGGTTCTCACTGCCTCCTGGAACTCTTTCAAATGCCACAGACAATTTGGCCCTCTCTGCTTTCCTGCGGACTCCATCCTCAAAAGCACCTGTTTTCTCTTTCGGCAGCCTCCGGAGCAAAAAAGACAAACGTCCAGCCTTTGCTGCCACAACAAAGGTGCCAGCGGGGAAAAGTAATGCTGGTTCTCACTGCCTCCTGGAACCCTTTCAAATGCCCCAGACAATTTGGCCCTCTCTGCTTTCCTGCGGACTCTATCCTCAAAAGCACCTGTTTTCGCTTTCGGCAGCCTCCGGAGCAAAAAAGACAAACGTCCAGCTTTTGCTGCCACAGCAAAGGTGCCAGCGGGGAAAAGTAATGCTGGTTCTCACTACCTCCTTGAACCCTTTCAAATGCCACAGACAATTTGGCCCTCTCTGCTTTCCTGCGGACTCCATCCTCAAAAGCACCTGTTTTCGCTTTCGGCAACCTCCGGAGCAAAAAAGACAAACGTCCAGCTTTTGCTGCCACAGCAAAGGTGCCAGCGGGGAAAAGTAATGCTGGTTCTCACTGCCTCCTGGAACCCTCTCAAATGCCACAGACAATTTGGCCCTCTCTGCTTTCCTGCGGACTCCATCCTCAAAAGCACCTATTTTTGCTTTCGGCGCCCTCCGGAGCAAAAAAGACAAACGTCCAGCTTTTGCTGCCACAGCAAAGGTGCCAGCAGGGAAAAGTAATGCTGGTTCTCACTGCCTCCTGGAACTCTTTCAAATGCCACAGACAATTTGGCCCTCTCTGCTTTCCTGCGGACTCCATCCTCAAAAGCACCTGTTTTCGCTTTCGGCAGCCTCCGGAGCAAAAAAGACAAACGTCCAGCTTTTGCTGCCACAGCAAAGGTGCCAGCGGGGAAAAGTAATGCTGGTTCTCACTGCCTCCTGGAACCCTTTCAAATGCCACAGACAATTTGGCCCTCTCTGCTTTCCTGCGGACTCCATCCTCAAAAGCACCTGTTTTCGCTTTCGGCAGCCTCCGGAGCAAAAAAGACAAACGTCCAGCTTTTGCTGCCACAGCAAAGGTGCCAGCGGGGAAAAGTAATGCTGGTTCTCACTGCCTCCTGGAACCTCTTCAAATGCCCCAGACAATTTGGCCCTCTCTGCTTTCCTGCGGACTCCATCCTCAAAAGCACCTGTTTTCGCTTTCGGCAGCCTCCGGAGCAAAAAAGACAAACGTCCAGCTTTTGCTGCCACAGCAAAGGTGCCAGCGGGGAAAAGTAATGCTGGTTCTCACTGCCTCCTGGAACCTCTTCAAATGCCCCAGACAATTTGGCCCTCTCTGCTTTCCTGCGGACTCCATCCTCAAAAGCACCTGTTTTCGCTTTCGGCAACCTCCGGAGCAAAAAAGACAAACGTCCAGCTTTTGCTGCCACAGCAAAGGTGCCAGCGGGGAAAAGTAATGCTGGTTCTCACTGCCTCCTGGAACCCTTTCAAATGCCCCAGACAATTTGGCCCTCTCTGCTTTCCTGCGGACTCCATCCTCAAAAGCACCTATTTTTGCTTTCGGCGCCCTCCGGAGCAAAAAAGACAAACGTCCAGCTTTTGCTGCCACAGCAAAGGTGCCAGCAGGGAAAAGTAATGCTGGTTCTCACTGCCTCCTGGAACTCTTTCAAATGCCACAGACAATTTGGCCCTCTCTGCTTTCCTGCGGACTCCATCCTCAAAAGCACCTGTTTTCGCTTTCGGCAGCCTCCGGAGCAAAAAAGACAAACGTCCAGCTTTTGCTGCCACAGCAAAGGTGCCAGCGGGGAAAAGTAATGCTGGTTCTCACTGCCTCCTGGAACCCTTTCAAATGCCCCAGACAATTTGGCCCTCTCTGCTTTCCTGCGGACTCCATCCTCAAAAGCACCTGTTTTCGCTTTCGGCAGCCTCCGGAGCAAAAAAGACAAACGTCCAGCTTTTGCTGCCACAGCAAAGGTGCCAGCGGGGAAAAGTAATGCTGGTTCTCACTGCCTCCTGGAACCCTTTCAAATGCCCCAGACAATTAAGCCCTCTCTGCTTTCCTGCGGACTCTATCCTCAAAAGCGCCTTTATTCACTTTCGGCGCACTCCGGTGGTAAAAAGACAAACGTCCAGCTTTTGCTGCCACAGCAAAGGTGCCAGCGGGGAAAAGTGATGCTGGTTCTCACTGCCTCCTGGAACTCTTTCAAATGCCACAGACAATTTGGCCCTCTCTGCTTTCCTGCGGACTCCATCCTCAAAAGCACCTGTTTTCGCTTTCGGCAGCCTCCGGAGCAAAAAAGACAAACGTCCAGCCTTTGCTGCCACAACAAAGGTGCCAGCGGGGAAAAGTAATGCTGGTTCTCACTGCCTCCTGGAACCCTTTCAAATGCCCCAGACAATTTGGCCCTCTCTGCTTTCCTGCGGACTCTATCCTCAAAAGCACCTGTTTTCGCTTTCGGCAGCCTCCGGAGCAAAAAAGACAAACGTCCAGCTTTTGCTGCCACAGCAAAGGTGCCAGCGGGGAAAAGTAATGCTGGTTCTCACTACCTCCTTGAACCCTTTCAAATGCCACAGACAATTTGGCCCTCTCTGCTTTCCTGCGGACTCCATCCTCAAAAGCACCTGTTTTCGCTTTCGGCAACCTCCGGAGCAAAAAAGACAAACGTCCAGCTTTTGCTGCCACAGCAAAGGTGCCAGCGGGGAAAAGTAATGCTGGTTCTCACTGCCTCCTGGAACCCTCTCAAATGCCACAGACAATTTGGCCCTCTCTGCTTTCCTGCGGACTCCATCCTCAAAAGCACCTATTTTTGCTTTCGGCGCCCTCCGGAGCAAAAAAGACAAACGTCCAGCTTTTGCTGCCACAGCAAAGGTGCCAGCAGGGAAAAGTAATGCTGGTTCTCACTGCCTCCTGGAACTCTTTCAAATGCCACAGACAATTTGGCCCTCTCTGCTTTCCTGCGGACTCCATCCTCAAAAGCACCTGTTTTCGCTTTCGGCAGCCTCCGGAGCAAAAAAGACAAACGTCCAGCTTTTGCTGCCACAGCAAAGGTGCCAGCGGGGAAAAGTAATGCTGGTTCTCACTGCCTCCTGGAACCCTTTCAAATGCCACAGACAATTTGGCCCTCTCTGCTTTCCTGCGGACTCCATCCTCAAAAGCACCTGTTTTCGCTTTCGGCAGCCTCCGCAGCAAAAAAGACAAACGTCCAGCTTTTGCTGCCACAGCAAAGGTGCCAGCGGGGAAAAGTAATGCTGGTTCTCACTGCCTCCTGGAACCTCTTCAAATGCCCCAGACAATTTGGCCCTCTCTGCTTTCCTGCGGACTCCATCCTCAAAAGCACCTGTTTTCGCTTTCGGCAGCCTCCGGAGCAAAAAAGACAAACGTCCAGCTTTTGCTGCCACAGCAAAGGTGCCAGCGGGGAAAAGTAATGCTGGTTCTCACTGCCTCCTGGAACCCTTTCAAATGCCACAGACAATTTGGCCCTCTCTGCTTTCCTGCGGACTCCATCCTCAAAAGCACCTATTTTTGCTTTCGGCGCCCTCCGGAGCAAAAAAGACAAACGTCCAGCTTTTGCTGCCACAGCAAAGGTGGCAGCAGGGAAAAGTAATGCTGGTTCTCACTGCCTCCTGGAACTCTTTCAAATGCCACAGACAATTTGGCCCTCTCTGCTTTCCTGCGGACTCCATCCTCAAAAGCACCTGTTTTCGCTTTCGGCAGCCTCCGAAGCAAAAAAGACAAACGTCCAGCTTTTGCTGCCACAGCAAAGGTGCCAGCGGGGAAAAGTAATGCTGGTTCTCACTGCCTCCTGGAACCTCTTCAAATGCCCCAGACAATTTGGCCCTCTCTCCTTTCCTGCGGACTCCATCCTCAAATGCACCTGTTTTCGCTTTTGGCAACCTCCGGAGCAAAAAGACAAACGTCCAGCTTTTGCTGCCACAGCAAAGGTGCCAGCGGGGAAAAGTAATGCTGGTTCTCACTGCCTCCTGGAACCCTTTCAAATGCCCCAGACAATTAAGCCCTCTCTGCTTTCCTGCGGACTCTATCCTCAAAAGCGCCTTTTTTCACTTTCGGCGCACTCCGGTGGTAAAAAGACAAACGTCCAGCTTTTGCTGCCACAGCAAAGGTGCCAGCAGGGAAAAGTAATGCTGGTTCTCACTGCCTCCTGGAACTCTTTCAAATGCCACAGACAATTTGGCCCTCTCTGCTTTCCTGCGGACTCCATCCTCAAAAGCACCTGTTTTCGCTTTCGGCAGCCTCCGGAGCAAAAAAGACAAACGTCCAGCCTTTGCTGCCACAACAAAGGTGCCAGCGGGGAAAAGTAATGCTGGTTCTCACTGCCTCCTGGAACCCTTTCAAATGCCACAGACAATTTGGCCCTCTCTGCTTTCCTGCGGACTCCATCCTCAAAAGCACCTGTTTTCGCTTTCGGCAGCCTCCGGAGCAAAAAAGACAAACGTCCAGCTTTTGCTGCCACAGCAAAGGTGCCAGCGGGGAAAAGTAATGCTGGTTCTCACTGCCTCCTGGAACCCTTTCAAATGCCACAGACAATTTGGCCCTCTCTGCTTTCCTGCGGACTCCATCCTCAAAAGCACCTGTTTTTGCTTTCGGCAGCCTCCGGAGCAAAAAAGACAAACGTCCAGCTTTTGCTGCCACAGCAAAGGTGCCAGCGGGGAAAAGTAATGCTGGTTCTCACTGCCTCCTGGAACCTCTTCAAATGCCCCAGACAATTTGGCCCTCTCTGCTTTCCTGCGGACTCCATCCTCAAAAGCACCTGTTTTCGCTTTTGGCAACCTCCGGAGCAAAAAAGACAAACGTCCAGCTTTTGCTGCCACAGCAAAGGTGCCAGCGGGGAAAAGTAATGCTGGTTCTCACTGCCTCCTGGAACCCTTTCAAATGCCACAGACAATTTGGCCCTCTCTGCTTTCCTGCGGACTCCATCCTCAAAAGCACCTGTTTTCGCTTTCGGCAGCCTCCGGAGCAAAAAAGACAAACGTCCAGCTTTTGCTGCCACAGCAAAGGTGCCAGCGGGGAAAAGTAATGCTGGTTCTCACTGCCTCCTGGAACCCTTTCAAATGCCACAGACAATTTGGCCCTCTCTGCTTTCCTGCGGACTCCATCCTCAAAAGCAGCTGTTTTCGCTTTCGGCAGCCTCCGGAGCAAAAAAGACAAACGTCCAGCTTTTGCTGCCACAGCAAAGGTGCCAGCGGGGAAAAGTAATGCTGGTTCTCACTGCCTCCTGGAACCTCTTCAAATGCCCCAGACAATTTGGCCCTCTCTGCTTTCCTGCGGACTCCATCCTCAAAAGCACCTGTTTTCGCTTTCGGCAACCTCCGGAGCAAAAAAGACAAACGTCCAGCTTTTGCTGCCACAGCAAAGGTGCCAGCGGGGAAAAGTAATGCTGGTTCTCACTGCCTCCTGGAACCCTTTCAAATGCCACAGACAATTTGGCCCTCTCTGCTTTCCTGCGGACTCCATCCTCAAAAGCACCTATTTTTGCTTTCGGCGCCCTCCGGAGCAAAAAAGACAAACGTCCAGCTTTTGCTGCCACAGCAAAGGTGCCAGCAGGGAAAAGTAATGCTGGTTCTCACTGCCTCCTGGAACTCTTTCAAATGCCACAGACAATTTGGCCCTCTCTGCTTTCCTGCGGACTCCATCCTCAAAAGCACCTGTTTTCGCTTTCGGCAGCCTCCGGAGCAAAAAAGACAAACGTCCAGCTTTTGCTGCCACAGCAAAGGTGCCAGCGGGGAAAAGTAATGCTGGTTCTCACTGCCTCCTGGAACCTCTTCAAATGCCCCAGACAATTTGGCCCTCTCTGCTTTCCTGCGGACTCCATCCTCAAAAGCACCTGTTTTCGCTTTTGGCAACCTCCGGAGCAAAAAGACAAACGTCCAGCTTTTGCTGCCACAGCAAAGGTGCCAGCGGGGAAAAGTAATGCTGGTTCTTACTGCCTCCTGGAACCCTTTCAAATGCCACAGACAATTTGGCCCTCTCTGCTTTCCTGCGGACTCCATCCTCAAAAGCACCTTTTTTCGCTTTCGGCAGCCTCCGGAGCAAAAAAGACAAACGTCCAGCTTTTGCTGCCACAACAAAGGTGCCAGCGGGGAAAAGTAATGCTGGTTCTCACTGCCTCCTGGAACCCTTTCAAATGCCCCAGACAATTTGGCCCTCTCTGCTTTCCTGCGGACTCCATCCTCAAAAGCACCTTTTTTCGCTTTCGGCAACCTCCGGAGCAAAAAAGACAAACGTCCAGCTTTTGCTGCCACAGCAAAGGTGCCAGCGGGGAAAAGTAATGCTGGTTCTCACTGCCTCCTGGAACCCTTTCAAATGCCACAGACAATTTGGCCCTCTCTGCTTTCCTGCGGACTCCATCCTCAAAAGCACCTGTTTTTGCTTTCGGCAGCCTCCGGAGCAAAAAAGACAAACGTCCAGCTTTTGCTGCCACAGCAAAGGTGCCAGCGGGGAAAAGTAATGCTGGTTCTCACTGCCTCCTGGAACCTCTTCAAATGCCCCAGACAATTTGGCCCTCTCTGCTTTCCTGCGGACTCCATCCTCAAAAGCAGCTGTTTTCGCTTTCGGCAGCCTCCGGAGCAAAAAAGACAAACGTCCAGCTTTTGCTGCCACAGCAAAGGTGCCAGCGGGGAAAAGTAATGCTGGTTCTCACTGCCTCCTGGAACCTCTTCAAATGCCCCAGACAATTTGGCCCTCTCTGCTTTCCTGCGGACTCCATCCTCAAAAGCACCTGTTTTCGCTTTTGGCAACCTCCGGAGCAAAAAAGACAAACGTCCAGCTTTTGCTGCCACAGCAAAGGTGCCAGCGGGGAAAAGTAATGCTGGTTCTCACTGCCTCCTGGAACCCTTTCAAATGCCACAGACAATTTGGCCCTCTCTGCTTTCCTGCGGACTCCATCCTCAAAAGCACCTGTTTTCGCTTTCGGCAGCCTCCGGAGCAAAAAAGACAAACGTCCAGCTTTTGCTGCCACAGCAAAGGTGCCAGCGGGGAAAAGTAATGCTGGTTCTCACTGCCTCCTGGAACCCTTTCAAATGCCACAGACAATTTGGCCCTCTCTGCTTTCCTGCGGACTCCATCCTCAAAAGCAGCTGTTTTCGCTTTCGGCAGCCTCCGGAGCAAAAAAGACAAACGTCCAGCTTTTGCTGCCACAGCAAAGGTGCCAGCGGGGAAAAGTAATGCTGGTTCTCACTGCCTCCTGGAACCTCTTCAAATGCCCCAGACAATTTGGCCCTCTCTGCTTTCCTGCGGACTCCATCCTCAAAAGCACCTGTTTTCGCTTTCGGCAACCTCCGGAGCAAAAAAGACAAACGTCCAGCTTTTGCTGCCACAGCAAAGGTGCCAGCGGGGAAAAGTAATGCTGGTTCTCACTGCCTCCTGGAACCCTTTCAAATGCCACAGACAATTTGGCCCTCTCTGCTTTCCTGCGGACTCCATCCTCAAAAGCACCTATTTTTGCTTTCGGCGCCCTCCGGAGCAAAAAAGACAAACGTCCAGCTTTTGCTGCCACAGCAAAGGTGCCAGCAGGGAAAAGTAATGCTGGTTCTCACTGCCTCCTGGAACTCTTTCAAATGCCACAGACAATTTGGCCCTCTCTGCTTTCCTGCGGACTCCATCCTCAAAAGCACCTGTTTTCGCTTTCGGCAGCCTCCGGAGCAAAAAAGACAAACGTCCAGCTTTTGCTGCCACAGCAAAGGTGCCAGCGGGGAAAAGTAATGCTGGTTCTCACTGCCTCCTGGAACCTCTTCAAATGCCCCAGACAATTTGGCCCTCTCTGCTTTCCTGCGGACTCCATCCTCAAAAGCACCTGTTTTCGCTTTTGGCAACCTCCGGAGCAAAAAGACAAACGTCCAGCTTTTGCTGCCACAGCAAAGGTGCCAGCGGGGAAAAGTAATGCTGGTTCTCACTGCCTCCTGGAACCCTTTCAAATGCCACAGACAATTTGGCCCTCTCTGCTTTCCTGCGGACTCCATCCTCAAAAGCACCTGTTTTCGCTTTCGGCAGCCTCCGGAGCAAAAAAGACAAACGTCCAGCTTTTGCTGCCACAGCAAAGGTGCCAGCGGGGAAAAGTAATGCTGGTTCTCACTGCCTCCTGGAACCCTTTCAAATGCCCCAGACAATTAAGCCCTCTCTGCTTTCCTGCGGACTCTATCCTCAAAAGCGCCTTTTTTCACTTTCGGCGCACTCCGGTGGTAAAAAGACAAACGTCCAGCTTTTGCTGCCACAGCAAAGGTGCCAGCGGGGAAAAGTGATGCTGGTTCTCACTGCCTCCTGGAACCCTTTCAAATGCCCCAGACAATTTGGCCCTCTCTGCTTTCCTGCGGACTCCATCCTCAAAAGCACCTGTTTTCGCTTTCGGCAGCCTCCGGAGCAAAAAAGACAAACGTCCAGCTTTTGCTGCCACAGCAAAGGTGCCAGCGGGGAAAAGTAATGCTGGTTCTCACTGCCTCCTGGAACCCTC
Organism: Vanellus vanellus; assembly: GCF_965231255.1. Lineage (NCBI taxonomy): Eukaryota > Metazoa > Chordata > Aves > Charadriiformes > Charadriidae > Vanellus > Vanellus vanellus. The sequence goes on from NW_028126826.1 coordinate 10,240, forward strand.
TCAAATGCCACAGACAATTTGGCCCTCTCTGCTTTCCTGCGGACTCCATCCTCAAAAGCACCTATTTTTGCTTTCGGCGCCCTCCGGAGCAAAAAAGACAAACGTCCAGCTTTTGCTGCCACAGCAAAGGTGCCAGCAGGGAAAAGTAATGCTGGTTCTCACTGCCTCCTGGAACTCTTTCAAATGCCACAGACAATTTGGCCCTCTCTGCTTTCCTGCGGACTCCATCCTCAAAAGCACCTGTTTTCGCTTTCGGCAGCCTCCGGAGCAAAAAAGACAAACGTCCAGCTTTTGCTGCCACAGCAAAGGTGCCAGCGGGGAAAAGTAATGCTGGTTCTCACTGCCTCCTGGAACCCTTTCAAATGCCACAGACAATTTGGCCCTCTCTGCTTTCCTGCGGACTCCATCCTCAAAAGCACCTGTTTTCGCTTTCGGCAGCCTCCGGAGCAAAAAAGACAAACGTCCAGCTTTTGCTGCCACAGCAAAGGTGCCAGCGGGGAAAAGTAATGCTGGTTCTCACTGCCTCCTGGAACCTCTTCAAATGCCCCAGACAATTTGGCCCTCTCTGCTTTCCTGCGGACTCCATCCTCAAAAGCACCTGTTTTCGCTTTCGGCAGCCTCCGGAGCAAAAAAGACAAACGTCCAGCTTTTGCTGCCACAGCAAAGGTGCCAGCGGGGAAAAGTAATGCTGGTTCTCACTGCCTCCTGGAACCCTTTCAAATGCCACAGACAATTTGGCCCTCTCTGCTTTCCTGCGGACTCCATCCTCAAAAGCACCTATTTTTGCTTTCGGCGCCCTCCGGAGCAAAAAAGACAAACGTCCAGCTTTTGCTGCCACAGCAAAGGTGCCAGCAGGGAAAAGTAATGCTGGTTCTCACTGCCTCCTGGAACTCTTTCAAATGCCACAGACAATTTGGCCCTCTCTGCTTTCCTGCGGACTCCATCCTCAAAAGCACCTGTTTTCGCTTTCGGCAGCCTCCGGAGCAAAAAAGACAAACGTCCAGCTTTTGCTGCCACAGCAAAGGTGCCAGCGGGGAAAAGTAATGCTGGTTCTCACTGCCTCCTGGAACCCTTTCAAATGCCACAGACAATTAAGCCCTCTCTGCTTTCCTGCGGACTCTATCCTCAAAAGCGCCTTTTTTCACTTTCGGCGCACTCCGGTGGTAAAAAGACAAACGTCCAGCTTTTGCTGCCACAGCAAAGGTGCCAGCGGGGAAAAGTAATGCTGGTTCTCACTGCCTCCTGGAACCCTTTCAAATGCCCCAGACAATTTGGCCCTCTCTGCTTTCCTGCGGACTCCATCCTCAAAAGCACCTGTTTTCGCTTTCGGCAGCCTCCGGAGCAAAAAAGACAAACGTCCAGCTTTTGCTGCCACAGCAAAGGTGCCAGCGGGGAAAAGTAATGCTGGTTCTCACTGCCTCCTGGAACCCTTTCAAATGCCCCAGACAATTTGGCCCTCTCTGCTTTCCTGCGGACTCCATCCTCAAAAGCACCTGTTTTCGCTTTCGGCAGCCTCCGGAGCAAAAAAGACAAACGTCCAGCTTTTGCTGCCACAGCAAAGGTGCCAGCGGGGAAAAGTAATGCTGGTTCTCACTGCCTCCTGGAACCCTTTCAAATGCCACAGACAATTAAGCCCTCTCTGCTTTCCTGCGGACTCTATCCTCAAAAGCGCCTTTTTTCACTTTCGGCGCACTCCGGTGGTAAAAAGACAAACGTCCAGCTTTTGCTGCCACAGCAAAGGTGCCAGCGGGGAAAAGTAATGCTGGTTCTCACTGCCTCCTGGAACCTCTTCAAATGCCCCAGACAATTTGGCCCTCTCTGCTTTCCTGCGGACTCTATCCTCAAAAGCACCTGTTTTCGCTTTCGGCAGCCTCCGGAGCAAAAAAGACAAACGTCCAGCTTTTGCTGCCACAGCAAAGGTGCCAGCGGGGAAAAGTAATGCTGGTTCTCACTGCCTCCTGGAACCTCTTCAAATGCCCCAGACAATTTGGCCCTCTCTGCTTTCCTGCGGACTCCATCCTCAAAAGCACCTGTTTTCGCTTTCGGCAGCCTCCGGAGCAAAAAAGACAAACGTCCAGCTTTTGCTGCCACAGCAAAGGTGCCAGCGGGGAAAAGTAATGCTGGTTCTCACTGCCTCCTGGAACCCTTTCAAATGCCACAGACAATTTGGCCCTCTCTGCTTTCCTGCGGACTCCATCCTCAAAAGCACCTATTTTTGCTTTCGGCGCCCTCCGGAGCAAAAAAGACAAACGTCCAGCTTTTGCTGCCACAGCAAAGGTGCCAGCAGGGAAAAGTAATGCTGGTTCTCACTGCCTCCTGGAACTCTTTCAAATGCCACAGACAATTTGGCCCTCTCTGCTTTCCTGCGGACTCCATCCTCAAAAGCACCTGTTTTCGCTTTCGGCAGCCTCCGGAGCAAAAAAGACAAACGTCCAGCTTTTGCTGCCACAGCAAAGGTGCCAGCGGGGAAAAGTAATGCTGGTTCTCACTGCCTCCTGGAACCTCTTCAAATGCCACAGACAATTTGGCCCTCTCTGCTTTCCTGCGGACTCCATCCTCAAATGCACCTGTTTTCTCTTTTGGCAACCTCCGGAGCAAAAAGACAAACGTCCAGCTTTTGCTGCCACAGCAAAGGTGCCAGCGGGGAAAAGTAATGCTGGTTCTCACTGCCTCCTGGAACCCTTTCAAATGCCCCAGACAATTTGGCCCTCTCTGCTTTCCTGCGGACTCCATCCTCAAAAGCACCTGTTTTCGCTTTCGGCAGCCTCCGGAGCAAAAAAGACAAACGTCCAGCTTTTGCTGCCACAGCAAAGGTGCCAGCGGGGAAAAGTAATGCTGGTTCTCACTGCCTCCTGGAACCCTTTCAAATGCCACAGACAATTAAGCCCTCTCTGCTTTCCTGCGGACTCTATCCTCAAAAGCGCCTTTTTTCACTTTCGGCGCACTCCGGTGGTAAAAAGACAAACGTCCAGCTTTTGCTGCCACAGCAAAGGTGCCAGCGGGGAAAAGTAATGCTGGTTCTCACTGCCTCCTGGAACCCTTTCAAATGCCACAGACAATTTGGCCCTCTCTGCTTTCCTGCGGACTCCATCCTCAAAAGCACCTGTTTTCGCTTTCGGCAGCCTCCGGAGCAAAAAAGACAAACGTCCAGCTTTTGCTGCCACAGCAAAGGTGCCAGCGGGGAAAAGTAATGCTGGTTCTCACTGCCTCCTGGAACCCTTTCAAATGCCCCAGACAATTTGGCCCTCTCTGCTTTCCTGCGGACTCCATCCTCAAAAGCACCTGTTTTCGCTTTCGGCAGCCTCCGGAGCAAAAAAGACAAACGTCCAGCTTTTGCTGCCACAGCAAAGGTGCCAGCGGGGAAAAGTAATGCTGGTTCTCACTGCCTCCTGGAACCCTTTCAAATGCCACAGACAATTAAGCCCTCTCTGCTTTCCTGCGGACTCTATCCTCAAAAGCGCCTTTTTTCACTTTCGGCGCACTCCGGTGGTAAAAAGACAAACGTCCAGCTTTTGCTGCCACAGCAAAGGTGCCAGTGAGGAAAAGTGATGCTGGTTCTCACTGCCTCCTGGAACCCTTTCAAATGCCCCAGACAATTTGGCCCTCTCTGCTTTCCTGCGGACTCCATCCTCAAAAGCACATGTTTTCGCTTTCGGCAGCCTCCGGAGCAAAAAAGACAAACGTCCAGCTTTTGCTGCCACAACAAAGGTGCCAGCGGGGAAAAGTAATGCTGGTTCTCACTGCCTCCTGGAACCCTTTCAAATGCCCCAGACAATTTGGCCCTCTCTGCTTTCCTGCGGACTCCATCCTCAAAAGCACCTGTTTTCGCTTTCGGCAACCTCCGGAGCAAAAAAGACAAACGTCCAGCTTTTGCTGCCACAGCAAAGGTGCCAGCGGGGAAAAGTAATGCTGGTTCTCACTGCCTCCTGGAACCCTTTCAAATGCCACAGACAATTTGGCCCTCTCTGCTTTCCTGCGGACTCCATCCTCAAAAGCACCTATTTTTGCTTTCGGCGCCCTCCGGAGCAAAAAAGACAAACGTCCAGCTTTTGCTGCCACAGCAAAGGTGCCAGCGGGGAAAAGTAATGCTGGTTCTCACTGCCTCCTGGAACTCTTTCAAATGCCACAGACAATTTGGCCCTCTCTGCTTTCCTGCGGACTCCATCCTCAAAAGCACCTGTTTTCGCTTTTGGCAACCTCCGGAGCAAAAAAGACAAACGTCCAGCTTTTGCTGCCACAGCAAAGGTGCCAGCGGGGAAAAGTAATGCTGGTTCTCACTGCCTCCTGGAACCTCTTCAAATGCCCCAGACAATTTGGCCCTCTCTGCTTTCCTGCGAACTCCATCCTCAAATGCACCTGTTTTCGCTTTTGGCAACCTCCGGAGCAAAAAGACAAACGTCCAGCTTTTGCTGCCACAGCAAAGGTGCCAGCGGGGAAAAGTAATGCTGGTTCTCACTGCCTCCTGGAACCCTTTCAAATGCCCCAGACAATTTGGCCCTCTCTGCTTTCCTGCGGACTCCATCCTCAAAAGCACCTGTTTTCGCTTTCGGCATTCTCCAGAGCAAAAAAGACAAACGTCCAGCTTTTGCTGCCACAGCAAAGGTGCCAGCGGGGAAAAGTAATGCTGGTTCTCACTGCCTCCTGGAACTCTTTCAAATGCCACATTCAATTTGGCCCTCTCTGCTTTCCTGCGGACTCCATCCTCAAAAGCACCTGTTTTCGCTTTCGGCAGCCTCCGGAGCAAAAAAGACAAACGTCCAGCCTTTGCTGCCACAACAAAGGTGCCAGCGGGGAAAAGTAATGCTGGTTCTCACTGCCTCCTGGAACCCTTTCAAATGCCCCAGACAATTTGGCCCTCTCTGCTTTCCTGCGGACTCTATCCTCAAAAGCACCTGTTTTCGCTTTCGGCAGCCTCCGGAGCAAAAAAGACAAACGTCCAGCATTTGCTGCCACAGCAAAGGTGCCAGCGGGGAAAAGTAATGCTGGTTCTCACTACCTCCTTGAACCCTTTCAAATGCCCCAGACAATTTGGCCCTCTCTGCTTTCCTGCGGACTCCATCCTCAAAAGCACCTGTTTTCGCTTTCGGCAACCTCCGGAGCAAAAAAGACAAACGTCCAGCTTTTGCTGCCACAGCAAAGGTGCCAGCGGGGAAAAGTAATGCTGGTTCTCACTGCCTCCTGGAACCCTTTCAAATGCCACAGACAATTTGGCCCTCTCTGCTTTCCTGCGGACTCCATCCTCAAAAGCACCTGTTTTCGCTTTCGGCAGCCTCCGGAGCAAAAAAGACAAACGTCCAGCTTTTGCTGCCACAGCAAAGGTGCCAGAGGGGAAAAGTAATGCTGGTTCTCACTGCCTCCTGGAACCCTTTCAAATGCCCCTGACAATTTGGCCCTCTCTGCTTTCCTGCGGACTCCATCCTCAAAAGCACCTGTTTTCGCTTTCGGCAGCCTCCGGAGCAAAAAAGACAAACGTCCAGCTTTTGCTGCCACAGCAAAGGTGCCAACGGGGAAAAGTAATGCTGGTTCTCACTGCCTCCTGGAACCCTTTCAAATGCCACAGACAATTTGGCCCTCTCTGCTTTCCTGCGGACTCCATCCTCAAAAGCACCTTTTTTCGCTTTCGGCAACCTCCGGAGCAAAAAAGACAAACGTCCAGCTTTTGCTGCCACAGCAAAGGTGCCAGCGGGGAAAAGTAATGCTGGTTCTCACTGCCTCCTGGAACCCTTTCAAATGCCACAGACAATTTGGCCCTCTCTGCTTTCCTGCGGACTCCATCCTCAAAAGCACCTGTTTTTGCTTTCGGCAGCCTCCGGAGCAAAAAAGACAAACGTCCAGCTTTTGCTGCCACAACAAAGGTGCCAGCGGGGAAAAGTAATGCTGGTTCTCACTGCCTCCTGGAACCCTTTCAAATGCCCCAGACAATTTGGCCCTCTCTGCTTTCCTGCGGACTCCATCCTCAAAAGCACCTGTTTTCGCTTTCGGCAACCTCCGGAGCAAAAAAGACAAACGTCCAGCTTTTGCTGCCACAGCAAAGGTGCCAGCGGGGAAAAGTAATGCTGGTTCTCACTGCCTCCTGGAACCCTTTCAAATGCCACAGACAATTTGGCCCTCTCTGCTTTCCTGCGACTCCATCCTCAAAAGCACCTGTTTTTGCTTTCGGCAGCCTCCGGAGCAAAAAAGACAAACGTCCAGCTTTTGCTGCCACAGCAAAGGTGCCAGCGGGGAAAAGTAATGCTGGTTCTCACTGCCTCCTGGAACCTCTTCAAATGCCCCAGACAATTTGGCCCTCTCTGCTTTCCTGCGGACTCCATCCTCAAAAGCACCTGTTTTCGCTTTCGGCAGCCTCCGGAGCAAAAAAGACAAACGTCCAGCTTTTGCTGCCACAGCAAAGGTGCCAGCGGGGAAAAGTAATGCTGGTCCTCACTGCCTCCTGGAACCCTTTCAAATGCCACAGACAATTTGGCCCTCTCTGCTTTCCTGCGGACTCCATCCTCAAAAGCACCTGTTTTCGCTTTCGGCAGCCTCCGGAGCAAAAAAGACAAACGTCCAGCTTTTGCTGCCACAGCAAAGGTGCCAGCGGGGAAAAGTAATGCTGGTTCTCACTGCCTCCTGGAACCCTTTCAAATGCCCCAGACAATTTGGCCCTCTCTGCTTTCCTGCGGACTCTATCCTCAAAAGCGCCTTTTTTCACTTTCGGCGCACTCCGGTGGTAAAAAGACAAACGTCCAGCCTTTGCTGCCACAACAAAGGTGCCAGCGGGGAAAAGTAATGCTGGTTCTCACTGCCTCCTGGAACCCTTTCAAATGCCCCAGACAATTTGGCCCTCTCTGCTTTCCTGCGGACTCTATCCTCAAAAGCACCTGTTTTCGCTTTCGGCAGCCTCCGGAGCAAAAAAGACAAACGTCCAGCATTTGCTGCCACAGCAAAGGTGCCAGCGGGGAAAAGTAATGCTGGTTCTCACTACCTCCTTGAACCCTTTCAAATGCCACAGACAATTTGGCCCTCTCTGCTTTCCTGCGGACTCCATCCTCAAAAGCACCTGTTTTCGCTTTCGGCAACCTCCGGAGCAAAAAAGACAAACGTCCAGCTTTTGCTGCCACAGCAAAGGTGCCAGCGGGGAAAAGTAATGCTGGTTCTCACTGCCTCCTGGAACCCTTTCAAATGCCACAGACAATTTGGCCCTCTCTGCTTTCCTGCGGACTCCATCCTCAAAAGCACCTGTTTTCGCTTTCGGCAGCCTCCGGAGCAAAAAAGACAAACGTCCAGCTTTTGCTGCCACAGCAAAGGTGCCAGAGGGGAAAAGTAATGCTGGTTCTCACTGCCTCCTGGAACCCTTTCAAATGCCACAGACAATTTGGCCCTCTCTGCTTTCCTGCGGACTCCATCCTCAAAAGCACCTGTTTTCGCTTTCGGCAGCCTCCGGAGCAAAAAAGACAAACGTCCAGCTTTTGCTGCCACAGCAAAGGTGCCAACGGGGAAAAGTAATGCTGGTTCTCACTGCCTCCTGGAACCCTTTCAAATGCCACAGACAATTTGGCCCTCTCTGCTTTCCTGCGGACTCCATCCTCAAAAGCACCTTTTTTCGCTTTCGGCAACCTCCGGAGCAAAAAAGACAAACGTCCAGCTTTTGCTGCCACAGCAAAGGTGCCAGCGGTTAAAAGTAATGCTGGTTCTCACTGCCTCCTGGAACCCTTTCAAATGCCCCAGACAATTTGGCCCTCTCTGCTTTCCTGCGGACTCCATCCTCAAAGCACCTGTTTTCGCTTTCGGCAGCCTCCGGAGCAAAAAAGACAAACGTCCAGCTTTTGCTGCCACAGCAAAGGTGCCAGCGGGGAAAAGTAATGCTGGTTCTCACTGCCTCCTGGAACCCTTTCAAATGCCACAGACAATTTGGCCCTCTCTGCTTTCCTGCGGACTCCATCCTCAAAAGCACCTGTTTTCGCTTTCGGCAGCGTCCGGAGCAAAAAAGACAAACGTCCAGCTTTTGCTGCCACAGAAAAGGTGCCAGCGGGGAAAAGTAATGCTGGTTCTCACTGCCTCCTGGAACCCTTTCAAATGCCACAGACAATTTGGCCCTCTCTGCTTTCCTGCGGACTCCATCCTCAAAGCACCTGTTTTCGCTTTCGGCAGCCTCCGGAGCAAAAAAGACAAACGTCCAGCTTTTGCTGCCACAACAAAGGTGCCAGCGGGGAAAAGTAATGCTGGTTCTCACTGCCTCCTGGAACCCTTTCAAATGCCCCAGACAATTTGGCCCTCTCTGCTTTCCTGCGGACTCCATCCTCAAAAGCACCTGTTTTCGCTTTCGGCAACCTCCGGAGCAAAAAAGACAAACGTCCAGCTTTTGCTGCCACAGCAAAGGTGCCAGCGGGGAAAAGTAATGCTGGTTCTCACTGCCTCCTGGAACCCTTTCAAATGCCACAGACAATTTGGCCCTCTCTGCTTTCCTGCGGACTCCATCCTCAAAAGCACCTGTTTTTGCTTTCGGCAGCCTCCGGAGCAAAAAAGACAAACGTCCAGCTTTTGCTGCCACAACAAAGGTGCCAGCGGGGAAAAGTAATGCTGGTTCTCACTGCCTCCTGGAACCTCTTCAAATGCCCCATACAATTTGGCCCTCTCTGCTTTCCTGCGGACTCCATCCTCAAAAGCACCTGTTTTCGCTTTCGGCAGCCTCCGGAGCAAAAAAGACAAACGTCCAGCTTTTGCTGCCACAGCAAAGGTGCCAGCGGGGAAAAGTAATGCTGGTTCTCACTGCCTCCTGGAACCCTTTCAAATGCCCCAGACAATTTGGCCCTCTCTGCTTTCCTGCGGACTCCATCCTCAAAAGCACCTGTTTTCGCTTTCGGCAGCCTCCGGAGCAAAAAAGACAAACGTCCAGCTTTTGCTGCCACAACAAAGGTGCCAGCGGGGAAAAGTAATGCTGGTTCTCACTGCCTCCTGGAACCCTTTCAAATGCCCCAGACAATTTGGCCCTCTCTGCTTTCCTGCGGACTCCATCCTCAAAAGCACCTGTTTTCGCTTTCGGCAACCTCCGGAGCAAAAAAGACAAACGTCCAGCTTTTGCTGCCACAGAAAAGGTGCCAGCGGGGAAAAGTAATGCTGGTTCTCACTGCCTCCTGGAACCCTTTCAAATGCCACAGACAATTTGGCCCTCTCTGCTTTCCTGCGGACTCCATCCTCAAAGCACCTGTTTTCGCTTTCGGCAGCCTCCGGAGCAAAAAAGACAAACGTCCAGCTTTTGCTGCCACAACAAAGGTGCCAGCGGGGAAAAGTAATGCTGGTTCTCACTGCCTCCTGGAACCCTTTCAAATGCCCCAGACAATTTGGCCCTCTCTGCTTTCCTGCGGACTCCATCCTCAAAAGCACCTGTTTTCGCTTTCGGCAACCTCCGGAGCAAAAAAGACAAACGTCCAGCTTTTGCTGCCACAGCAAAGGTGCCAGCGGGGAAAAGTAATGCTGGTTCTCACTGCCTCCTGGAACCCTTTCAAATGCCACAGACAATTTGGCCCTCTCTGCTTTCCTGCGGACTCCATCCTCAAAAGCACCTGTTTTTGCTTTCGGCAGCCTCCGGAGCAAAAAAGACAAACGTCCAGCTTTTGCTGCCACAGCAAAGGTGCCAGCGGGGAAAAGTAATGCTGGTTCTCACTGCCTCCTGGAACCTCTTCAAATGCCCCATACAATTTGGCCCTCTCTGCTTTCCTGCGGACTCCATCCTCAAAAGCACCTGTTTTCGCTTTCGGCAGCCTCCGGAGCAAAAAAGACAAACGTCCAGCTTTTGCTGCCACAGCAAAGGTGCCAGCGGGGAAAAGTAATGCTGGTTCTCACTGCCTCCTGGAACCCTTTCAAATGCCCCAGACAATTTGGCCCTCTCTGCTTTCCTGCGGACTCCATCCTCAAAAGCACCTGTTTTCGCTTTCGGCAGCCTCCGGAGCAAAAAAGACAAACGTCCAGCTTTTGCTGCCACAACAAAGGTGCCAGCGGGGAAAAGTAATGCTGGTTCTCACTGCCTCCTGGAACCCTTTCAAATGCCCCAGACAATTTGGCCCTCTCTGCTTTCCTGCGGACTCCATCCTCAAAAGCACCTGTTTTCGCTTTCGGCAACCTCCGGAGCAAAAAAGACAAACGTCCAGCTTTTGCTGCCACAGCAAAGGTGCCAGCGGGGAAAAGTAATGCTGGTTCTCACTGCCTCCTGGAACCCTTTCAAATGCCACAGACAATTTGGCCCTCTCTGCTTTCCTGCGGACTCCATCCTCAAAAGCACCTGTTTTTGCTTTCGGCAGCCTCCGGAGCAAAAAAGACAAACGTCCAGCTTTTGCTGCCACAGCAAAGGTGCCAGCGGGGAAAAGTAATGCTGGTTCTCACTGCCTCCTGGAACCTCTTCAAATGCCCTAGACAATTTGGCCCTCTCTGCTTTCCTGCGGACTCCATCCTCAAAAGCACCTGTTTTCGCTTTCGGCAGCCTCCGGAGCAAAAAAGACAAACGTCCAGCTTTTGCTGCCACAGCAAAGGTGCCAGCGGGGAAAAGTAATGCTGGTTCTCACTGCCTCCTGGAACCTCTTCAAATGCCCCAGACAATTTGGCCCTCTCTGCTTTCCTGCGGACTCCATCCTCAAAAGCACCTGTTTTCGCTTTTGGCAACCTCCGGAGCAAAAAGACAAACGTCCAGCTTTTGCTGCCACAGCAAAGGTGCCAGCGGGGAAAAGTAATGCTGGTTCTCACTGCCTCCTGGAACCCTTTCAAATGCCCCAGACAATTTGGCCCTCTCTGCTTTCCTGCGGACTCCATCCTCAAAAGCACCTGTTTTCGCTTTCGGCAGCCTCCGGAGCAAAAAAGACAAACGTCCAGCTTTTGCTGCCACAGCAAAGGTGCCAGCGGGGAAAAGTAATGCTGGTTCTCACTGCCTCCTGGAACCCTTTCAAATGCCCCAGACAATTAAGCCCTCTCTGCTTTCCTGCGGACTCTATCCTCAAAAGCGCCTTTTTTCACTTTTGGCGCACTCCGGTGGTAAAAAGACAAACGTCCAGCTTTTGCTGCCACAGCAAAGGTGCCAGCGGGGAAAAGTGATGCTGGTTCTCACTGCCTCCTGGAACTCTTTCAAATGCCACAGACAATTTGGCCCTCTCTGCTTTCCTGCGGACTCCATCCTCAAAAGCACCTGTTTTCGCTTTCGGCAGCCTCCGGAGCAAAAAAGACAAACGTCCAGCCTTTGCTGCCACAACAAAGGTGCCAGCGGGGAAAAGTAATGCTGGTTCTCACTGCCTCCTGGAACCCTTTCAAATGCCCCAGACAATTTGGCCCTCTCTGCTTTCCTGCGGACTCTATCCTCAAAAGCACCTGTTTTCGCTTTCGGCAGCCTCCGGAGCAAAAAAGACAAACGTCCAGCATTTGCTGCCACAGCAAAGGTGCCAGCGGGGAAAAGTAATGCTGGTTCTCACTACCTCCTTGAACCCTTTCAAATGCCACAGACAATTTGGCCCTCTCTGCTTTCCTGCGGACTCCATCCTCAAAAGCACCTGTTTTCGCTTTCGGCAGCCTCCGGAGCAAAAAAGACAAACGTCCAGCTTTTGCTGCCACAGCAAAGGTGCCAGCGGGGAAAAGTAATGCTGGTTCTCACTGCCTCCTGGAACCCTTTCAAATGCCACAGACAATTTGGCCCTCTCTGCTTTCCTGCGGACTCCATCCTCAAAAGCACCTTTTTTCGCTTTCGGCAACCTCCGGAGCAAAAAAGACAAACGTCCAGCTTTTGCTGCCACAGCAAAGGTGCCAGCGGGGAAAAGTAATGCTGGTTCTCACTGCCTCCTGGAACCCTTTCAAATGCCACAGACAATTTGGCCCTCTCTGCTTTCCTGCGGACTCCATCCTCAAAAGCACCTGTTTTCGCTTTCGGCAGCCTCCGGAGCAAAAAAGACAAACGTCCAGCTTTTGCTGCCACAGCAAAGGTGCCAGCGGGGAAAAGTAATGCTGGTTCTCACTGCCTCCTGGAACCCTTTCAAATGCCACAGACAATTTGGCCCTCTCTGCTTTCCTGCGGACTCCATCCTCAAAAGCACCTGTTTTCGCTTTCGGCAGCGTCCGGAGCAAAAAAGACAAACGTCCAGCTTTTGCTGCCACAGCAAAGGTGCCAGCGGGGAAAAGTAATGCTGGTTCTCACTGCCTCCTGGAACCCTTTCAAATGCCCCAGACAATTTGGCCCTCTCTGCTTTCCTGCGGACTCCATCCTCAAAAGCACCTGTTTTCGCTTTCGGCAACCTCCGGAGCAAAAAAGACAAACGTCCAGCTTTTGCTGCCACAGCAAAGGTGCCAGCGGGGAAAAGTAATGCTGGTTCTCACTGCCTCCTGGAACCCTTTCAAATGCCACAGACAATTTGGCCCTCTCTGCTTTCCTGCGGACTCCATCCTCAAAAGCACCTGTTTTTGCTTTCGGCAGCCTCCGGAGCAAAAAAGACAAACGTCCAGCTTTTGCTGCCACAGCAAAGGTGCCAGCGGGGAAAAGTAATGCTGGTTCTCACTGCCTCCTGGAACCTCTTCAAATGCCCCAGACAATTTGGCCCTCTCTGCTTTCCTGCGGACTCCATCCTCAAAAGCACCTGTTTTCGCTTTCGGCAGCCTCCGGAGCAAAAAAGACAAACGTCCAGCTTTTGCTGCCACAGCAAAGGTGCCAGCGGGGAAAAGTAATGCTGGTTCTCACTGCCTCCTGGAACCCTTTCAAATGCCACAGACAATTTGGCCCTCTCTGCTTTCCTGCGGACTCCATCCTCAAAAGCAGCTGTTTTCGCTTTCGGCAGCCTCCGGAGCAAAAAAGACAAACGTCCAGCTTTTGCTGCCACAGCAAAGGTGCCAGCGGGGAAAAGTAATGCTGGTTCTCACTGCCTCCTGGAACCTCTTCAAATGCCCCAGACAATTTGGCCCTCTCTGCTTTCCTGCGGACTCCATCCTCAAAAGCACCTGTTTTCGCTTTCGGCAACCTCCGGAGCAAAAAAGACAAACGTCCAGCTTTTGCTGCCACAGCAAAGGTGCCAGCGGGGAAAAGTAATGCTGGTTCTCACTACCTCCTTGAACCCTTTCAAATGCCACAGACAATTTGGCCCTCTCTGCTTTCCTGCGGACTCCATCCTCAAAAGCACCTGTTTTCGCTTTCGGCAGCCTCCGGAGCAAAAAAGACAAACGTCCAGCCTTTGCTGCCACAGCAAAGGTGCCAGCGGGGAAAAGTAATGCTGGTTCTCACTGCCTCCTGGAACCCTTTCAAATGCCACAGACAATTTGGCCCTCTCTGCTTTCCTGCGGACTCCATCCTCAAAAGCACCTGTTTTCGCTTTCGGCAACCTCCGGAGCAAAAAAGACAAACGTCCAGCTTTTGCTGCCACAGCAAAGGTGCCAGCGGGGAAAAGTAATGCTGGTTCTCACTGCCTCCTGGAACCCTTTCAAATGCCACAGACAATTTGGCCCTCTCTGCTTTCCTGCGGACTCCATCCTCAAAGCACCTGTTTTCGCTTTCGGCAGCCTCCGGAGCAAAAAAGACAAACGTCCAGCTTTTGCTGCCACAACAAAGGTGCCAGCGGGGAAAAGTAATGCTGGTTCTCACTGCCTCCTGGAACCTCTTCAAATGCCCCAGACAATTTGGCCCTCTCTGCTTTCCTGTGGACTCCATCCTCAAAAGCACCTGTTTTCGCTTTCGGCAACCTCCGGAGCAAAAAAGACAAACGTCCAGCTTTTGCTGCCACAGCAAAGGTGCCAGCGGGGAAAAGTAATGCTGGTTCTCACTGCCTCCTGGAACCCTTTCAAATGCCACAGACAATTTGGCCCTCTCTGCTTTCCTGCGGACTCCATCCTCAAAAGCACCTGTTTTCGCTTTCGGCAGCCTCCGGAGCAAAAAAGACAAACGTCCAGCTTTTGCTGCCACAGCAAAGGTGCCAGCGGGGAAAAGTAATGCTGGTTCTCACTGCCTCCTGGAACCTATTCAAATGCCCCAGACAATTTGGCCCTCTCTGCTTTCCTGCGGACTCCATCCTCAAAAGCACCTGTTTTCGCTTTTGGCAACCTCCGGAGCAAAAAAGACAAACGTCCAGCTTTTGCTGCCACAGCAAAGGTGCCAGCGGGGAAAAGTAATGCTGGTTCTCACTGCCTCCTGGAACCCTTTCAAATGCCACAGACAATTTGGCCCTCTCTGCTTTCCTGCGGACTCCATCCTCAAAAGCACCTGTTTTCGCTTTCGGCAGCCTCCGGAGCAAAAAAGACAAACGTCCAGCTTTTGCTGCCACAGCAAAGGTGCCAGCGGGGAAAAGTAATGCTGGTTCTCACTGCCTCCTGGAACCCTTTCAAATGCCCCAGACAATTTGGCCCTCTCTGCTTTCCTGCGGACTCCATCCTCAAAAGCAGCTGTTTTCGCTTTCGGCAGCCTCCGGAGCAAAAAAGACAAACGTCCAGCTTTTGCTGCCACAGCAAAGGTGCCAGCGGGGAAAAGTAATGCTGGTTCTCACTGCCTCCTGGAACCCTTTCAAATGCCACAGACAATTTGGCCCTCTCTGCTTTCCTGCGGACTCCATCCTCAAAAGCACCTGTTTTCGCTTTCGGCAGCCTCCGGAGCAAAAAAGACAAACGTCCAGCTTTTGCTGCCACAGCAAAGGTGCCAGCGGGGAAAAGTAATGCTGGTTCTCACTGCCTCCTGGAACCCTTTCAAATGCCACAGACAATTTGGCCCTCTCTGCTTTCCTGCGGACTCCATCCTCAAAAGCACCTGTTTTTGCTTTCGGCAGCCTCCGGAGCAAAAAAGACAAACGTCCAGCTTTTGCTGCCACAGCAAAGGTGCCAGCGGGGAAAAGTAATGCTGGTTCTCACTGCCTCCTGCAACCTCTTCAAATGCCCCATACAATTTGGCCCTCTCTGCTTTCCTGCGGACTCCATCCTCAAAAGCACCTGTTTTCGTTTTCGGCAGCCTCCGGAGCAAAAAAGACAAACGTCCAGCTTTTGCTGCCACAGCAAAGGTGCCAGCGGGGAAAAGTAATGCTGGTTCTCACTGCCTCCTGGAACCCTTTCAAATGCCCCAGACAATTTGGCCCTCTCTGCTTTCCTGCGGACTCCATCCTCAAAAGCACATGTTTTCGCTTTCGGCAGCCTCCGGAGCAAAAAAGACAAACGTCCAGCTTTTGCTGCCACAACAAAGGTGCCAGCGGGGAAAAGTAATGCTGGTTCTCACTGCCTCCTGGAACCCTTTCAAATGCCACAGACAATTTGGCCCTCTCTGCTTTCCTGCGGACTCCATCCTCAAAAGCACCTGTTTTCGCTTTTGGCAACCTCCGGAGCAAAAAAGACAAACGTCCAGCTTTTGCTGCCACAGCAAAGGTGCCAGCGGGGAAAAGTAATGCTGGTTCTCACTGCCTCCTGGAACCCTTTCAAATGCCACAGACAATTTGGCCCTCTCTGCTTTCCTGCGGACTCCATCCTCAAAAGCACCTGTTTTCGCTTTCGGCAGCCTCCGGAGCAAAAAAGACAAACGTCCAGCTTTTGCTGCCACAGCAAAGGTGCCAGCGGGGAAAAGTAATGCTGGTTCTCACTGCCTCCTGGAACCCTTTCAAATGCCACAGACAATTTGGCCCTCTCTGCTTTCCTGCGGACTCCATCCTCAAAAGCAGCTGTTTTCGCTTTCGGCAGCCTCCGGAGCAAAAAAGACAAACGTCCAGCTTTTGCTGCCACAGCAAAGGTGCCAGCGGGGAAAAGTAATGCTGGTTCTCACTGCCTCCTGGAACCCTTTCAAATGCCACAGACAATTTGGCCCTCTCTGCTTTCCTGCGGACTCCATCCTCAAAAGCACATGTTTTCGCTTTCGGCAGCCTCCGGAGCAAAAAAGACAAACGTCCAGCTTTTGCTGCCACAACAAAGGTGCCAGCGGGGAAAAGTAATGCTGGTTCTCACTGCCTCCTGGAACCCTTTCAAATGCCCCAGACAATTTTGCCCTCTCTGCTTTCCTGCGGACTCCATCCTCAAAAGCACCTGTTTTCGCTTTCGGCAACCTCCGGAGCAAAAAAGACAAACGTCCAGCTTTTGCTGCCACAGCAAAGGTGCCAGCGGGGAAAAGTAATGCTGGTTCTCACTGCCTCCTGGAACCCTTTCAAATGCCACAGACAATTTGGCCCTCTCTGCTTTCCTGCGGACTCCATCCTCAAAAGCACCTGTTTTTGCTTTCGGCAGCCTCCGGAGCAAAAAAGACAAACGTCCAGCTTTTGCTGCCACAGCAAAGGTGCCAGCGGGGAAAAGTAATGCTGGTTCTCACTGCCTCCTGGAACCTCTTCAAATGCCCCAGACAATTTGGCCCTCTCTGCTTTCCTGCGGACTCCATCCTCAAAAGCACCTGTTTTCGCTTTCGGCAGCCTCCGGAGCAAAAAAGACAAACGTCCAGCTTTTGCTGCCACAGCAAAGGTGCCAGCGGGGAAAAGTAATGCTGGTTCTCACTGCCTCCTGGAACCTCTTCAAATGCCCCAGACAATTTGGCCCTCTCTGCTTTCCTGCGGACTCCATCCTCAAATGCACCTGTTTTCACTTTTGGCAACCTCCGGAGCAAAAAGACAAACGTCCAGCTTTTGCTGCCACAGCAAAGGTGCCAGCGGGGAAAAGTAATGCTGGTTCTCACTGCCTCCTGGAACCCTTTCAAATGCCACAGACAATTTGGCCCTCTCTGCTTTCCTGCGGACTCCATCCTCAAAAGCACCTGTTTTCGCTTTCGGCAGCCTCCGGAGCAAAAAAGACAAACGTCCAGCTTTTGCTGCCACAGCAAAGGTGCCAGCGGGGAAAAGTAATGCTGGTTCTCACTGCCTCCTGGAACCCTTTCAAATGCCCCAGACAATTAAGCCCTCTCTGCTTTCCTGCGGACTCTATCCTCAAAAGCGCCTTTTTTCACTTTTGGCGCACTCCGGTGGTAAAAAGACAAACGTCCAGCTTTTGCTGCCACAGCAAAGGTGCCAGCGGGGAAAAGTGATGCTGGTTCTCACTGCCTCCTGGAACCCTTTCAAATGCCACAGACAATTTGGCCCTCTCTGCTTTCCTGCGGACTCCATCCTCAAAAGCACATGTTTTCGCTTTCGGCAGCCTCCGGAGCAAAAAAGACAAACGTCCAGCTTTTGCTGCCACAACAAAGGTGCCAGCGGGGAAAAGTAATGCTGGTTCTCACTGCCTCCTGGAACCCTTTCAAATGCCCCAGACAATTTTGCCCTCTCTGCTTTCCTGCGGACTCCATCCTCAAAAGCACCTGTTTTCGCTTTCGGCAACCTCCGGAGCAAAAAAGACAAACGTCCAGCTTTTGCTGCCACAGCAAAGGTGCCAGCGGGGAAAAGTAATGCTGGTTCTCACTGCCTCCTGGAACCCTTTCAAATGCCACAGACAATTTGGCCCTCTCTGCTTTCCTGCGGACTCCATCCTCAAAAGCACCTGTTTTTGCTTTCGGCAGCCTCCGGAGCAAAAAAGACAAACGTCCAGCTTTTGCTGCCACAGCAAAGGTGCCAGCGGGGAAAAGTAATGCTGGTTCTCACTGCCTCCTGGAACCTCTTCAAATGCCCCAGACAATTTGGCCCTCTCTGCTTTCCTGCGGACTCCATCCTCAAAAGCACCTGTTTTCGCTTTCGGCAGCCTCCGGAGCAAAAAAGACAAACGTCCAGCTTTTGCTGCCACAGCAAAGGTGCCAGCGGGGAAAAGTAATGCTGGTTCTCACTGCCTCCTGGAACCTCTTCAAATGCCCCAGACAATTTGGCCCTCTCTGCTTTCCTGCGGACTCCATCCTCAAATGCACCTGTTTTCACTTTTGGCAACCTCCGGAGCAAAAAGACAAACGTCCAGCTTTTGCTGCCACAGCAAAGGTGCCAGCGGGGAAAAGTAATGCTGGTTCTCACTGCCTCCTGGAACCCTTTCAAATGCCACAGACAATTTGGCCCTCTCTGCTTTCCTGCGGACT
This sequence comes from Vanellus vanellus, assembly GCF_965231255.1. Lineage (NCBI taxonomy): Eukaryota > Metazoa > Chordata > Aves > Charadriiformes > Charadriidae > Vanellus > Vanellus vanellus. The sequence continues at coordinate 28,175 of NW_028126826.1, forward strand.
CCATCCTCAAAAGCACCTGTTTTCGCTTTCGGCAGCCTCCGGAGCAAAAAAGACAAACGTCCAGCTTTTGCTGCCACAGCAAAGGTGCCAGCGGGGAAAAGTAATGCTGGTTCTCACTGCCTCCTGGAACCCTTTCAAATGCCCCAGACAATTAAGCCCTCTCTGCTTTCCTGCGGACTCTATCCTCAAAAGCGCCTTTTTTCACTTTTGGCGCACTCCGGTGGTAAAAAGACAAACGTCCAGCTTTTGCTGCCACAGCAAAGGTGCCAGCGGGGAAAAGTGATGCTGGTTCTCACTGCCTCCTGGAACTCTTTCAAATGCCACAGACAATTTGGCCCTCTCTGCTTTCCTGCGGACTCCATCCTCAAAAGCACCTGTTTTCGCTTTCGGCAGCCTCCGGAGCAAAAAAGACAAACGTCCAGCCTTTGCTGCCACAACAAAGGTGCCAGCGGGGAAAAGTAATGCTGGTTCTCACTGCCTCCTGGAACCCTTTCAAATGCCCCAGACAATTTGGCCCTCTCTGCTTTCCTGCGGACTCTATCCTCAAAAGCACCTGTTTTCGCTTTCGGCAGCCTCCGGAGCAAAAAAGACAAACGTCCAGCATTTGCTGCCACAGCAAAGGTGCCAGCGGGGAAAAGTAATGCTGGTTCTCACTACCTCCTGGAACCCTTTCAAATGCCACAGACAATTTGGCCCTCTCTGCTTTCCTGCGGACTCCATCCTCAAAAGCACCTGTTTTCGCTTTCGGCAGCCTCCGGAGCAAAAAAGACAAACGTCCAGCTTTTGCTGCCACAGCAAAGGTGCCAGCGGGGAAAAGTAATGCTGGTTCTCACTGCCTCCTGGAACCCTTTCAAATGCCCCAGACAATTAAGCCCTCTCTGCTTTCCTGCGGACTCTATCCTCAAAAGCGCCTTTTTTCACTTTCGGCGCACTCCGGTGGTAAAAAGACAAACGTCCAGCTTTTGCTGCCACAGCAAAGGTGCCAGCGGGGAAAAGTGATGCTGGTTCTCACTGCCTCCTGGAACTCTTTCAAATGCCACAGACAATTTGGCCCTCTCTGCTTTCCTGCGGACTCCATCCTCAAAAGCACCTGTTTTCGCTTTCGGCAGCCTCCGGAGCAAAAAAGACAAACGTCCAGCCTTTGCTGCCACAGCAAAGGTGCCAGCGGGGAAAAGTAATGCTGGTTCTCACTGCCTCCTGGAACCCTTTCAAATGCCCCAGACAATTTGGCCCTCTCTGCTTTCCTGCGGACTCTATCCTCAAAAGCACCTGTTTTCGCTTTCGGCAGCCTCCGGAGCAAAAAAGACAAACGTCCAGCATTTGCTGCCACAGCAAAGGTGCCAGCGGGGAAAAGTAATGCTGGTTCTCACTACCTCCTTGAACCCTTTCAAATGCCACAGACAATTTGGCCCTCTCTGCTTTCCTGCGGACTCCATCCTCAAAAGCACCTGTTTTCGCTTTCGGCAACCTCCGGAGCAAAAAAGACAAACGTCCAGCTTTTGCTGCCACAGCAAAGGTGCCAGCGGGGAAAAGTAATGCTGGTTCTCACTGCCTCCTGGAACCCTTTCAAATGCCCCAGACAATTTGGCCCTCTCTGCTTTCCTGCGGACTCCATCCTCAAAAGCACCTGTTTTCGCTTTCGGCAGCCTCCGGAGCAAAAAAGACAAACGTCCAGCTTTTGCTGCCACAACAAAGGTGCCAGCGGGGAAAAGTAATGCTGGTTCTCACTGCCTCCTGGAACCTCTTCAAATGCCCCAGACAATTTGGCCCTCTCTGCTTTCCTGCGGACTCCATCCTCAAAAGCACCTGTTTTCGCTTTCGGCAACCTCCGGAGCAAAAAAGACAAACGTCCAGCTTTTGCTGCCACAGCAAAGGTGCCAGCGGGGAAAAGTAATGCTGGTTCTCACTGCCTCCTGGAACCCTTTCAAATGCCCCAGACAATTAAGCCCTCTCTGCTTTCCTGCGGACTCTATCCTCAAAAGCGCCTTTTTTCACTTTCGGCGCACTCCGGTGGTAAAAAGACAAACGTCCAGCTTTTGCTGCCACAACAAAGGTGCCAGCGGGGAAAAGTGATGCTGGTTCTCACTGCCTCCTGGAACTCTTTCAAATGCCACAGACAATTTGGCCCTCTCTGCTTTCCTGCGGACTCCATCCTCAAAAGCACCTGTTTTCGCTTTCGGCAGCCTCCGGAGCAAAAAAGACAAACGTCCAGCCTTTGCTGCCACAACAAAGGTGCCAGCGGGGAAAAGTAATGCTGGTTCTCACTGCCTCCTGGAACCCTTTCAAATGCCCCAGACAATTTGGCCCTCTCTGCTTTCCTGCGGACTCTATCCTCAAAAGCACCTGTTTTCGCTTTCGGCAGCCTCCGGAGCAAAAAAGACAAACGTCCAGCTTTTGCTGCCACAGCAAAGGTGCCAGCGGGGAAAAGTAATGCTGGTTCTCACTACCTCCTTGAACCCTTTCAAATGCCACAGACAATTTGGCCCTCTCTGCTTTCCTGCGGACTCCATCCTCAAAAGCACCTGTTTTCGCTTTCGGCAACCTCCGGAGCAAAAAAGACAAACGTCCAGCTTTTGCTGCCACAGCAAAGGTGCCAGCGGGGAAAAGTAATGCTGGTTCTCACTGCCTCCTGGAACCCTTTCAAATGCCACAGACAATTTGGCCCTCTCTGCTTTCCTGCGGACTCCATCCTCAAAAGCACCTGTTTTCGCTTTCGGCAGCCTCCGGAGCAAAAAAGACAAACGTCCAGCTTTTGCTGCCACAGCAAAGGTGCCAGCGGGGAAAAGTAATGCTGGTTCTCACTGCCTCCTGGAACCCTTTCAAATGCCCCTGACAATTTGGCCCTCTCTGCTTTCCTGCGGACTCCATCCTCAAAAGCACCTGTTTTCGCTTTCGGCAGCCTCCGGAGCAAAAAAGACAAACGTCCAGCTTTTGCTGCCACAGCAAAGGTGCCAACGGGGAAAAGTAATGCTGGTTCTCACTGCCTCCTGGAACCCTTTCAAATGCCACAGACAATTTGGCCCTCTCTGCTTTCCTGCGGACTCCATCCTCAAAAGCACCTTTTTTCGCTTTCGGCAGCCTCCGGAGCAAAAAAGACAAACGTCCAGCTTTTGCTGCCACAGCAAAGGTGCCAGCGGGGAAAAGTAATGCTGGTTCTCACTGCCTCCTGGAACCCTTTCAAATGCCACAGACAATTTGGCCCTCTCTGCTTTCCTGCGGACTCCATCCTCAAAAGCACCTGTTTTCGCTTTCGGCAGCGTCCGGAGCAAAAAAGACAAACGTCCAGCTTTTGCTGCCACAGCAAAGGTGCCAGCGGGGAAAAGTAATGCTGGTTCTCACTGCCTCCTGGAACCCTTTCAAATGCCCCAGACAATTTGGCCCTCTCTGCTTTCCTGCGGACTCCATCCTCAAAGCACCTGTTTTCGCTTTCGGCAGCCTCCGGAGCAAAAAAGACAAACGTCCAGCTTTTGCTGCCACAACAAAGGTGCCAGCGGGGAAAAGTAATGCTGGTTCTCACTGCCTCCTGGAACCCTTTCAAATGCCCCAGACAATTTTGCCCTCTCTGCTTTCCTGCGGACTCCATCCTCAAAAGCACCTGTTTTCGCTTTCGGCAACCTCCGGAGCAAAAAAGACAAACGTCCAGCTTTTGCTGCCACAGCAAAGGTGCCAGCGGGGAAAAGTAATGCTGGTTCTCACTGCCTCCTGGAACCCTTTCAAATGCCACAGACAATTTGGCCCTCTCTGCTTTCCTGCGGACTCCATCCTCAAAAGCACCTGTTTTTGCTTTCGGCAGCCTCCGGAGCAAAAAAGACAAACGTCCAGCTTTTGCTGCCACAGCAAAGGTGCCAGCGGGGAAAAGTAATGCTGGTTCTCACTGCCTCCTGGAACCTCTTCAAATGCCCCATACAATTTGGCCCTCTCTGCTTTCCTGCGGACTCCATCCTCAAAAGCACCTGTTTTCGCTTTCGGCAGCCTCCGGAGCAAAAAAGACAAACGTCCAGCTTTTGCTGCCACAGCAAAGGTGCCAGCGGGGAAAAGTAATGCTGGTTCTCACTGCCTCCTGGAACCCTTTCAAATGCCCCAGACAATTTGGCCCTCTCTGCTTTCCTGCGGACTCCATCCTCAAAAGCACCTGTTTTCGCTTTCGGCAGCCTCCGGAGCAAAAAAGACAAACGTCCAGCTTTTGCTGCCACAGCAAAGGTGCCAGCGGGGAAAAGTAATGCTGGTTCTCACTGCCTCCTGGAACCCTTTCAAATGCCACAGACAATTTGGCCCTCTCTGCTTTCCTGCGGACTCCATCCTCAAAAGCACCTGTTTTCGCTTTCGGCAGCCTCCGGAGCAAAAAAGACAAACGTCCAGCTTTTGCTGCCACAGCAAAGGTGCCAGCGGGGAAAAGTAATGCTGGTTCTCACTGCCTCCTGGAACCTCTTCAAATGCCCCAGACAATTTGGCCCTCTCTGCTTTCCTGCGGACTCCATCCTCAAAAGCACCTGTTTTCGCTTTCGGCAACCTCCGGAGCAAAAAAGACAAACGTCCAGCTTTTGCTGCCACAGCAAAGGTGCCAGCGGGGAAAAGTAATGCTGGTTCTCACTGCCTTCTGGAACTCTTTCAAATGCCACAGACAATTTGGCCCTCTCTGCTTTCCTGCGGACTCCATCCTCAAAAGCACCTGTTTTCGCTTTCGGCAGCCTCCGGAGCAAAAAAGACAAACGTCCAGCTTTTGCTGCCACAGCAAAGGTGCCAGCGGGGAAAAGTAATGCTGGTTCTCACTGCCTCCTGGAACCTCTTCAAATGCCCCAGACAATTTGGCCCTCTCTGCTTTCCTGCGGACTCCATCCTCAAAAGCACCTGTTTTCGCTTTTGGCAACCTCCGGAGCAAAAAGACAAACGTCCAGCTTTTGCTGCCACAGCAAAGGTGCCAGCGGGGAAAAGTAATGCTGGTTCTCACTGCCTCCTGGAACCCTTTCAAATGCCCCAGACAATTTGGCCCTCTCTGCTTTCCTGCGGACTCCATCCTCAAAAGCACCTGTTTTCGCTTTCGGCATTCTCCGGAGCAAAAAAGACAAACGTCCAGCTTTTGCTGCCACAGCAAAGGTGCCAGCGGGGAAAAGTAATGCTGGTTCTCACTGCCTCCTGGAACCCTTTCAAATGCCCCAGACAATTAAGCCCTCTCTGCTTTCCTGCGGACTCTATCCTCAAAAGCGCCTTTTTTCACTTTCGGCGCACTCCGGTGGTAAAAAGACAAACGTCCAGCTTTTGCTGCCACAGCAAAAGTGCCAGCGGGGAAAAGTGATGCTGGTTCTCACTGCCTCCTGGAACTCTTTCAAATGCCACAGACAATTTGGCCCTCTCTGCTTTCCTGCGGACTCCATCCTCAAAAGCACCTGTTTTCGCTTTCGGCAGCCTCCGGAGCAAAAAAGACAAACGTCCAGCCTTTGCTGCCACAACAAAGGTGCCAGCGGGGAAAAGTAATGCTGGTTCTCACTGCCTCCTGGAACCCTTTCAAATGCCCCAGACAATTTGGCCCTCTCTGCTTTCCTGCGGACTCTATCCTCAAAAGCACCTGTTTTCGCTTTCGGCAGCCTCCGGAGCAAAAAAGACAAACGTCCAGCTTTTGCTGCCACAGCAAAGGTGCCAGCGGGGAAAAGTAATGCTGGTTCTCACTACCTCCTTGAACCCTTTCAAATGCCACAGACAATTTGGCCCTCTCTGCTTTCCTGCGGATTCCATCCTCAAAAGCAGCTGTTTTCGCTTTCGGCAACCTCCGGAGCAAAAAAGACAAACGTCCAGCTTTTGCTGCCACAGCAAAGGTGCCAGCGGGGAAAAGTAATGCTGGTTCTCACTGCCTCCTGGAACCCTTTCAAATGCCACAGACAATTTGGCCCTCTCTGCTTTCCTGCGGACTCCATCCTCAAAAGCACCTGTTTTCGCTTTCGGCAGCCTCCGGAGCAAAAAAGACAAACGTCCAGCTTTTGCTGCCACAGCAAAGGTGCCAGCGGGGAAAAGTAATGCTGGTTCTCACTGCCTCCTGGAACCCTTTCAAATGCCACAGACAATTTGGCCCTCTCTGCTTTCCTGCGGACTCCATCCTCAAAAGCACCTGTTTTCGCTTTCGGCAGCCTCGGGAGCAAAAAAGACAAACGTCCAGCTTTTGCTGCCACAGCAAAGGTGTCAACGGGGAAAAGTAATGCTGGTTCTCACTGCCTCCTGGAACCCTTTCAAATGCCACAGACAATTTGGCCCTCTCTGCTTTCCTGCGGACTCCATCTTCAAAAGCACCTTTTTTCGCTTTCGGCAACCTCCGGAGCAAAAAAGACAAACGTCCAGCTTTTGCTGCCACAGCAAAGGTGCCAGCGGGGAAAAGTAATGCTGGTTCTCACTGCCTCCTGGAACCCTTTCAAATGCCCCAGACAATTTGGCCCTCTCTGCTTTCCTGCGGACTCCATCCTCAAAAGCACCTGTTTTCGCTTTCGGCAACCTCCGGAGCAAAAAAGACAAACGTCCAGCTTTTGCTGCCACAGCAAAGGTGCCAGCGGGGAAAAGTAATGCTGGTTCTCACTGCCTCCTGGAACCTCTTCAAATGCCCCAGACAATTTGGCCCTCTCTGCTTTCCTGCGGACTCCATCCTCAAAAGCACCTGTTTTCGCTTTCGGCAGCCTCCGGAGCAAAAAAGACAAACGTCCAGCTTTTGCTGCCACAGCAAAGGTGTCAGCGGGGAAAAGTAATGCTGGTTCTCACTGCCTCCTGGAACCCTTTCAAATGCCACAGACAATTTGGCCCTCTCTGCTTTCCTGCGGACTCCATCCTCAAAAGCACCTATTTTTGCTTTCGGCGCCCTCCGGAGCAAAAAAGACAAACGTCCAGCTTTTGCTGCCACAGCAAAGGTGCCAGCAGGGAAAAGTAATGCTGGTTCTCACTGCCTCCTGGAACTCTTTCAAATGCCCCAGACAATTTGGCCCTCTCTGCTTTCCTGCGGACTCCATCCTCAAAAGCACCTGTTTTCGCTTTCGGCAGCCTCCGGAGCAAAAAAGACAAACATCCAGCTTTTGCTGCCACAGCAAAGGTGCCAGCGGGGAAAAGTAATGCTGGTTCTCACTGCCTCCTGGAACCCTTTCAAATGCCCCAGACAATTTGGCCCTCTCTGCTTTCCTGCGGACTCCATCCTCAAAAGCACCTTTTTTCGCTTTCGGCAACCTCCGGAGCAAAAAAGACAAACGTCCAGCTTTTGCTGCCACAGCAAAGGTGCCAGCGGGGAAAAGTAATGCTGGTTCTCACTGCCTTCTGGAACTCTTTCAAATGCCACAGACAATTAAGCCCTCTCTGCTTTCCTGCGGACTCCATCCTCAAAAGCACCTGTTTTCGCTTTCGGCAGCCTCCGGAGCAAAAAAGACAAACGTCCAGCTTTTGCTGCCACAGCAAAGGTGCCAGCGGGGAAAAGTAATGCTGGTTCTCACTGCCTCCTGGAACCTCTTCAAATGCCCCAGACAATTTGGCCCTCTCTGCTTTCCTGCGGACTCCATCCTCAAAAGCACCTGTTTTCGCTTTCGGCAACCTCCGGAGCAAAAAAGACAAACGTCCAGCTTTTGCTGCCACAGCAAAGGTGCCAGCGGGGAAAAGTAATGCTGGTTCTCACTGCCTTCTGGAACTCTTTCAAATGCCACAGACAATTTGGCCCTCTCTGCTTTCCTGCGGACTCCATCCTCAAAAGCACCTGTTTTCGCTTTCGGCAGCCTCCGGAGCAAAAAAGACAAACGTCCAGCTTTTGCTGCCACAGCAAAGGTGCCAGCGGGGAAAAGTAATGCTGGTTCTCACTGCCTCCTGGAACCTCTTCAAATGCCCCAGACAATTTGGCCCTCTCTGCTTTCCTGCGGACTCCATCCTCAAAAGCACCTGTTTTCGCTTTCGGCAACCTCCGGAGCAAAAAAGACAAACGTCCAGCTTTTGCTGCCACAGCAAAGGTGCCAGCGGGGAAAAGTAATGCTGGTTCTCACTGCCTTCTGGAACTCTTTCAAATGCCACAGACAATTTGGCCCTCTCTGCTTTCCTGCGGACTCCATCCTCAAAAGCACCTGTTTTCGCTTTCGGCAGCCTCCGGAGCAAAAAAGACAAACGTCCAGCTTTTGCTGCCACAGCAAAGGTGCCAGCGGGGAAAAGTAATGCTGGTTCTCACTGCCTCCTGGAACCTCTTCAAATGCCCCAGACAATTTGGCCCTCTCTGCTTTCCTGCGGACTCCATCCTCAAAAGCACCTGTTTTCGCTTTTGGCAACCTCCGGAGCAAAAAGACAAACGTCCAGCTTTTGCTGCCACAGCAAAGGTGCCAGCGGGGAAAAGTAATGCTGGTTCTCACTGCCTCCTGGAACCCTTTCAAATGCCCCAGACAATTAAGCCCTCTCTGCTTTCCTGCGGACTCTATCCTCAAAAGCGCCTTTTTTCACTTTCGGCGCACTCCGGTGGTAAAAAGACAAACGTCCAGCTTTTGCTGCCACAGCAAAAGTGCCAGCGGGGAAAAGTGATGCTGGTTCTCACTGCCTCCTGGAACTCTTTCAAATGCCACAGACAATTTGGCCCTCTCTGCTTTCCTGCGGACTCCATCCTCAAAAGCACCTGTTTTCGCTTTCGGCAGCCTCCGGAGCAAAAAAGACAAACGTCCAGCCTTTGCTGCCACAACAAAGGTGCCAGCGGGGAAAAGTAATGCTGGTTCTCACTGCCTCCTGGAACCCTTTCAAATGCCCCAGACAATTTGGCCCTCTCTGCTTTCCTGCGGACTCTATCCTCAAAAGCACCTGTTTTCGCTTTCGGCAGCCTCCGGAGCAAAAAAGACAAACGTCCAGCTTTTGCTGCCACAGCAAAGGTGCCAGCGGGGAAAAGTAATGCTGGTTCTCACTACCTCCTTGAACCCTTTCAAATGCCACAGACAATTTGGCCCTCTCTGCTTTCCTGCGGATTCCATCCTCAAAAGCAGCTGTTTTCGCTTTCGGCAACCTCCGGAGCAAAAAAGACAAACGTCCAGCTTTTGCTGCCACAGCAAAGGTGCCAGCGGGGAAAAGTAATGCTGGTTCTCACTGCCTCCTGGAACCCTTTCAAATGCCACAGACAATTTGGCCCTCTCTGCTTTCCTGCGGACTCCATCCTCAAAAGCACCTGTTTTCGCTTTCGGCAGCCTCCGGAGCAAAAAAGACAAACGTCCAGCTTTTGCTGCCACAGCAAAGGTGCCAGCGGGGAAAAGTAATGCTGGTTCTCACTGCCTCCTGGAACCCTTTCAAATGCCACAGACAATTTGGCCCTCTCTGCTTTCCTGCGGACTCTATCCTCAAAAGCACCTGTTTTCGCTTTTGGCAACCTCCGGAGCAAAAAGACAAACGTCCAGCTTTTGCTGCCACAGCAAAGGTGCCAGCGGGGAAAAGTAATGCTGGTTCTCACTGCCTCCTGGAACCCTTTCAAATGCCCCAGACAATTAAGCCCTCTCTGCTTTCCTGCGGACTCTATCCTCAAAAGCGCCTTTTTTCACTTTCGGCGCACTCCGGTGGTAAAAAGACAAACGTCCAGCTTTTGCTGCCACAGCAAAAGTGCCAGCGGGGAAAAGTGATGCTGGTTCTCACTGCCTCCTGGAACTCTTTCAAATGCCACAGACAATTTGGCCCTCTCTGCTTTCCTGCGGACTCCATCCTCAAAAGCACCTGTTTTCGCTTTCGGCAGCCTCCGGAGCAAAAAAGACAAACGTCCAGCCTTTGCTGCCACAACAAAGGTGCCAGCGGGGAAAAGTAATGCTGGTTCTCACTGCCTCCTGGAACCCTTTCAAATGCCCCAGACAATTTGGCCCTCTCTGCTTTCCTGCGGACTCTATCCTCAAAAGCACCTGTTTTCGCTTTCGGCAGCCTCCGGAGCAAAAAAGACAAACGTCCAGCTTTTGCTGCCACAGCAAAGGTGCCAGCGGGGAAAAGTAATGCTGGTTCTCACTACCTCCTTGAACCCTTTCAAATGCCACAGACAATTTGGCCCTCTCTGCTTTCCTGCGGATTCCATCCTCAAAAGCAGCTGTTTTCGCTTTCGGCAACCTCCGGAGCAAAAAAGACAAACGTCCAGCTTTTGCTGCCACAGCAAAGGTGCCAGCGGGGAAAAGTAATGCTGGTTCTCACTGCCTCCTGGAACCCTTTCAAATGCCACAGACAATTTGGCCCTCTCTGCTTTCCTGCGGACTCCATCCTCAAAAGCACCTGTTTTCGCTTTCGGCAGCCTCCGGAGCAAAAAAGACAAACGTCCAGCTTTTGCTGCCACAGCAAAGGTGCCAGCGGGGAAAAGTAATGCTGGTTCTCACTGCCTCCTGGAACCCTTTCAAATGCCACAGACAATTTGGCCCTCTCTGCTTTCCTGCGGACTCCATCCTCAAAAGCACCTGTTTTCGCTTTCGGCAGCCTCCGGAGCAAAAAAGACAAACGTCCAGCTTTTGCTGCCACAGCAAAGGTGCCAGCGGGGAAAAGTAATGCTGGTTCTCACTGCCTCCTGGAACCTCTTCAAATGCCCCAGACAATTTGGCCCTCTCTGCTTTCCTGCGGACTCCATCCTCAAAAGCACCTGTTTTCGCTTTCGGCAGCCTCCGGAGCAAAAAAGACAAACGTCCAGCTTTTGCTGCCACAGCAAAGGTGTCAGCGGGGAAAAGTAATGCTGGTTCTCACTGCCTCCTGGAACCCTTTCAAATGCCACAGACAATTTGGCCCTCTCTGCTTTCCTGCGGACTCCATCCTCAAAAGCACCTATTTTTGCTTTCGGCGCCCTCCGGAGCAAAAAAGACAAACGTCCAGCTTTTGCTGCCACAGCAAAGGTGCCAGCAGGGAAAAGTAATGCTGGGTCTCACTGCCTCCTGGAACTCTTTCAAATGCCCCAGACAATTTGGCCCTCTCTGCTTTCCTGCGGACTCCATCCTCAAAAGCACCTGTTTTCGCTTTCGGCAGCCTCCGGAGCAAAAAAGACAAACGTCCAGCTTTTGCTGCCACAGCAAAGGTGCCAGCGGGGAAAAGTAATGCTGGTTCTCACTGCCTCCTGGAACCCTTTCAAATGCCACAGACAATTTGGCCCTCTCTGCTTTCCTGCGGACTCCATCCTCAAAAGCACCTGTTTTCGCTTTCGGCAACCTCCGGAGCAAAAAAGACAAACGTCCAGCTTTTGCTGCCACAGCAAAGGTGCCAGCGGGGAAAAGTAATGCTGGTTCTCACTGCCTCCTGGAACCCTTTCAAATGCCACAGACAATTTGGCCCTCTCTGCTTTCCTGCGGACTCCATCCTCAAAAGCACCTGTTTTCGCTTTCGGCAGCCTCCGGAGCAAAAAAGACAAACGTCCAGCTTTTGCTGCCACAGCAAAGGTGCCAGCGGGGAAAAGTAATGCTGGTTCTCACTGCCTCCTGGAACCCTTTCAAATGCCACAGACAATTTGGCCCTCTCTGCTTTCCTGCGGACTCCATCCTCAAAAGCACCTGTTTTCGCTTTCGGCAACCTCCGGAGCAAAAAAGACAAACGTCCAGCTTTTGCTGCCACAGCAAAGGTGCCAGCGGGGAAAAGTAATGCTGGTTCTCACTGCCTTCTGGAACTCTTTCAAATGCCACAGACAATTTGGCCCTCTCTGCTTTCCTGCGGACTCCATCCTCAAAAGCACCTGTTTTCGCTTTCGGCAGCCTCCGGAGCAAAAAAGACAAACGTCCAGCTTTTGCTGCCACAGCAAAGGTGCCAGCGGGGAAAAGTAATGCTGGTTCTCACTGCCTCCTGGAACCTCTTCAAATGCCCCAGACAATTTGGCCCTCTCTGCTTTCCTGCGGACTCCATCCTCAAAAGCACCTGTTTTCGCTTTCGGCAACCTCCGGAGCAAAAAAGACAAACGTCCAGCTTTTGCTGCCACAACAAAGGTGCCAGCGGGGAAAAGTAATGCTGGTTCTCACTGCCTTCTGGAACTCTTTCAAATGCCACAGACAATTTGGCCCTCTCTGCTTTCCTGCGGACTCCATCCTCAAAAGCACCTGTTTTCGCTTTCGGCAGCCTCCGGAGCAAAAAAGACAAACGTCCAGCTTTTGCTGCCACAGCAAAGGTGCCAGCGGGGAAAAGTAATGCTGGTTCTCACTGCCTCCTGGAACCTCTTCAAATGCCCCAGACAATTTGGCCCTCTCTGCTTTCCTGCGGACTCCATCCTCAAAAGCACCTGTTTTCGCTTTCGGCAACCTCCGGAGCAAAAAAGACAAACGTCCAGCTTTTGCTGCCACAGCAAAGGTGCCAGCGGGGAAAAGTAATGCTGGTTCTCACTGCCTTCTGGAACTCTTTCAAATGCCACAGACAATTTGGCCCTCTCTGCTTTCCTGCGGACTCCATCCTCAAAAGCACCTGTTTTCGCTTTCGGCAGCCTCCGGAGCAAAAAAGACAAACGTCCAGCTTTTGCTGCCACAGCAAAGGTGCCAGCGGGGAAAAGTAATGCTGGTTCTCACTGCCTCCTGGAACCTCTTCAAATGCCCCAGACAATTTGGCCCTCTCTGCTTTCCTGCGGACTCCATCCTCAAAAGCACCTGTTTTCGCTTTTGGCAACCTCCGGAGCAAAAAGACCAACGTCCAGCTTTTGCTGCCACAGCAAAGGTGCCAGCGGGGAAAAGTAATGCTGGTTCTCACTGCCTCCTGGAACCCTTTCAAATGCCCCAGACAATTTGGCCCTCTCTGCTTTCCTGCGGACTCCATCCTCAAAAGCACCTGTTTTCGCTTTCGGCATTCTCCGGAGCAAAAAAGACAAACGTCCAGCTTTTGCTGCCACAGCAAAGGTGCCAGCGGGGAAAAGTAATGCTGGTTCTCACTGCCTCCTGGAACCCTTTCAAATGCCCCAGACAATTAAGCCCTCTCTGCTTTCCTGCGGACTCTATCCTCAAAAGCGCCTTTTTTCACTTTCGGCGCACTCCGGTGGTAAAAAGACAAACGTCCAGCTTTTGCTGCCACAGCAAAAGTGCCAGCGGGGAAAAGTGATGCTGGTTCTCACTGCCTCCTGGAACTCTTTCAAATGCCACAGACAATTTGGCCCTCTCTGCTTTCCTGCGGACTCCATCCTCAAAAGCACCTGTTTTCGCTTTCGGCAGCCTCCGGAGCAAAAAAGACAAACGTCCAGCCTTTGCTGCCACAACAAAGGTGCCAGCGGGGAAAAGTAATGCTGGTTCTCACTGCCTCCTGGAACCCTTTCAAATGCCCCAGACAATTTGGCCCTCTCTGCTTTCCTGCGGACTCTATCCTCAAAAGCACCTGTTTTCGCTTTCGGCAACCTCCGGAGCAAAAAAGACAAACGTCCAGCTTTTGCTGCCACAGCAAAGGTGCCAGCGGGGAAAAGTAATGCTGGTTCTCACTGCCTCCTGGAACCCTTTCAAATGCCCCAGACAATTAAGCCCTCTCTGCTTTCCTGCGGACTCTATCCTCAAAAGCGCCTTTTTTCACTTTCGGCGCACTCCGGTGCTAAAAAGACAAACGTCCAGCTTTTGCTGCCACAACAAAGGTGCCAGCGGGGAAAAGTGATGCTGGTTCTCACTGCCTCCTGGAACTCTTTCAAATGCCACAGACAATTTGGCCCTCTCTGCTTTCCTGCGGACTCCATCCTCAAAAGCACCTGTTTTCGCTTTCGGCAGCCTCCGGAGCAAAAAAGACAAACGTCCAGCCTTTGCTGCCACAACAAAGGTGCCAGCGGGGAAAAGTAATGCTGGTTCTCACTGCCTCCTGGAACCCTTTCAAATGCCCCAGACAATTTGGCCCTCTCTGCTTTCCTGCGGACTCTATCCTCAAAAGCACCTGTTTTCGCTTTCGGCAGCCTCCGGAGCAAAAAAGACAAACGTCCAGCTTTTGCTGCCACAGCAAAGGTGCCAGCGGGGAAAAGTAATGCTGGTTCTCACTACCTCCTTGAACCCTTTCAAATGCCACAGACAATTTGGCCCTCTCTGCTTTCCTGCGGACTCCATCCTCAAAAGCACCTGTTTTTGCTTTCGGCAACCTCCGGAGCAAAAAAGACAAACGTCCAGCTTTTGCTGCCACAGCAAAGGTGCCAGCGGGGAAAAGTAATGCTGGTTCTCACTGCCTCCTGGAACCCTTTCAAATGCCACAGACAATTTGGCCCTCTCTGCTTTCCTGCGGACTCCATCCTCAAAAGCACCTGTTTTCGCTTTCGGCAGCCTCCGGAGCAAAAAAGACAAACGTCCAGCTTTTGCTGCCACAGCAAAGGTGCCAGAGGGGAAAAGTAATGCTGGTTCTCACTGCCTCCTGGAACCCTTTCAAATGCCCCTGACAATTTGGCCCTCTCTGCTTTCCTGCGGACTCCATCCTCAAAAGCACCTGTTTTCGCTTTCGGCAGCCTCCGGAGCAAAAAAGACAAACGTCCAGCTTTTGCTGCCACAGCAAAGGTGCCAACGGGGAAAAGTAATGCTGGTTCTCACTGCCTCCTGGAACCCTTTCAAATGCCACAGACAATTTGGCCCTCTCTGCTTTCCTGCGGACTCCATCCTCAAAAGCACCTTTTTTTCGCTTTCGGCAACCTCCGGAGCAAAAAAGACAAACGTCCAGCTTTTGCTGCCACAGCAAAGGTGCCAGCGGGGAAAAGTAATGCTGGTTCTCACTGCCTCCTGGAACCCTTTCAAATGCCACAGACAATTTGGCCCTCTCTGCTTTCCTGCGGACTCCATCCTCAAAAGCACCTGTTTTCGCTTTCGGCAGCGTCCGGAGCAAAAAAGACAAACGTCCAGCTTTTGCTGCCACAGCAAAGGTGCCAGCGGGGAAAAGTAATGCTGGTTCTCACTGCCTCCTGGAACCCTTTCAAATGCCCCAGACAATTTGGCCCTCTCTGCTTTCCTGCGGACTCCATCCTCAAAGCACCTGTTTTCGCTTTCGGCAGCCTCCGGAGCAAAAAAGACAAACGTCCAGCTTTTGCTGCCACAACAAAGGTGCCAGCGGGGAAAAGTAATGCTGGTTCTCACTGCCTCCTGGAACCCTTTCAAATGCCACAGACAATTTGGCCCTCTCTGCTTTCCTGCGGACTCCATCCTCAAAAGCACCTGTTTTTGCTTTCGGCAACCTCCGGAGCAAAAAGACAAACGTCCAGCTTTTGCTGCCACAGCAAAGGTGCCAGCGGGGAAAAGTAATGCTGGTTCTCACTGCCTCCTGGAACCCTTTCAAATGCCACAGACAATTTGGCCCTCTCTGCTTTCCTGCGGACTCCATCCTCAAAAGCACCTGTTTTCGCTTTCGGCAGCCTCCGGAGCAAAAAAGACAAACGTCCAGCTTTTGCTGCCACAGCAAAGGTGCCAGCGGGGAAAAGTAATGCTGGTTCTCACTGCCTCCTGGAACCTCTTCAAATGCCCCAGACAATTTGGCCCTCTCTGCTTTCCTGCGGACTCCATCCTCAAAAGCACCTGTTTTTCGCTTTCGGCAACCTCCGGAGCAAAAAAGACAAACGTCCAGCTTTTGCTGCCACAGCAAAGGTGCCAGCGGGGAAAAGTAATGCTGGTTCTCACTGCCTTCTGGAACTCTTTCAAATGCCACAGACAATTTGGCCCTCTCTGCTTTCCTGACTCCATCCTCAAAAGCACCTGTTTTCGCTTTTCGGCAGCCTCCGGAGCAAAAAAAGACAAACGTCCAGCTTTTGCTGCCACAGCAAAGGTGCCAGGCGGGAAAAGTAATGCTGGTTCTCACTGCCTCCTGGAACCTCTTCAAATGCCCCAGACAATTTGGCCCTCTCTGCTTTCCTGCGGACTCCATCCTCAAAAGCACCTGTTTTCGCTTTTGGCAACCTCCGGAGCAAAAAGACAAACGTCCAGCTTTTGCTGCCACAGCAAAGGTGCCAGCGGGGGAAAAGTAATGCTGGTTCTCACTGCCTCCTGGAACCCTTTTCAAATGCCCCAGACAATTAAGCCCTCTCTGCTTTCTGCGGACTCTATCCTCAAAAGCGCTTTTTTCACTTTCGGCGCACTCCGGTGGTAAAAAGACAAACGTCCCAGCTTTTGCTGCCACAGCAAAAGTGCCAGCGGGGAAAAGTGATGCTGGTTCTCACTGCCTCCTGGAACTCTTTCAAATGCCCCAGACAATTTGGCCCTCTCTGCTTTCCTGCGGACTCCATCCTCAAAAGCACCTGTTTTCGCTTTCGGCAGCCTCCGGAGCAAAAAAGACAAACGTCCAGCCTTTGCTGCCACAACAAAGGTGCCAGCGGGGAAAAGTAATGCTGGTTCTCACTGCCTCCTGGAACCCTTTCAAATGCCCCAGACAATTTGGCCCTCTCTGCTTTCCTGCGGACTCCATCCTCAAAGCACCTGTTTTCGCTTTCGGCAGCCTCCGGAGCAAAAAAGACAAACGTCCAGCTTTTGCTGCCACAACAAAGGTGCCAGCGGGGAAAAGTAATGCTGGTTCTCACTGCCTCCTGGAACCCTTTCAAATGCCACAGACAATTTGGCCCTCTCTGCTTTCCTGCGGACTCCATCCTCAAAAGCACCTGTTTTCGCTTTCGGCAACCTCCGGAGCAAAAAAGACAAACGTCCAGCTTTTGCTGCCACAGCAAAGGTGCCAGCGGGGAAAAGTAATGCTGGTTCTCACTGCCTCCTGGAAACCCTTTCAAA
>NW_028126825.1:0-12760 GCF_965231255.1 Vanellus vanellus
GGTGTGGGGAGGGGGGGGCACCCATGCCTGGGTGTCCCCAGTGGGGGGGGGCACCCATGGCTGTGTCCCCTGGGGGAGGGGGTGGCACCGATGTCTGTGTCACCGGTGGGGGAAGGGGGGGGGCACCCATGCCTGGGTCCCCTGGGGAGGGGGACACACACCCATGCCTGGGTGTCCCGGTGGGGGGGGATGGGACACCTATGTCCCCTGGGGACGGGGGGGGGGGGGGGGGTGTCACCCATGTCTGGGCCTCGTGGGATATGTGGGGACAGAGAGGGCACCCATGCTTGTGTCCCCGGTGGGGGGGGGACACCCCCATATCTGTGTCCCCAGCGGGGGGGGGCACCCATCCCTGTGTCCCCTGGGGGGTGGGTGCAGGGGGGGGCTCGGCCGCCTGCGTCCCCTGGTTTGGGGGACTCAAGATCCCCTGGGGGGTGGCAAAAGGAGGGGGGGGGGAATCCCTGCATCCCCTTGGGGGGTGGCAGAAGGGGGGGGGGGGTCATTCACCTGGGTCCCCCCCTCAGTGTCCCCCTGTCCCCCCCCGCCCCCCCCACAGAACAGTGTCCTCTCCACCGGCACCACGCGGAGCCGCAACTCCCCCCTGCTGGACCGGGCCAGCCTGGGCCAGAGCTCCCTGCAGAACGGCAAGGACAGGTAGGGGACCCCCCCGCGACCCCCCCCCCAAAATTATTTACCCCCTCCCCCCCAACCTTAACGCTGCCCCCCCCCCCCGCCCCCCCGCTTTTCTCTCCTAGCCTGCCCACGCCGGGCTGCCGACCCTCACCCGCCGCCCCCCCGGCCCCCGCCGCCCCCCCGCGCTCCCGGCAGCACCCGAAACCCGCCGCCACCCCCACCGACGCCAACTGCGAGACCCCCCGGCCCAGGCAAGGCCCCCCCCCTCCCCCCCCCAAATTCCACCATGGGGTCCATCTCCTGGGGGGGAAACCCAGAAGGGTTTGGGGGGAGGACGGGGACGTCCCGGTGTGACCCGGCTGCAGCACCCCGGCGTGTCCCCAGGGGTTCGGGGGGGGGGGGGGTGTCCCCCTGCCTGCCACCCCGGCGTGTCCCCAGGGGTTCGGGGGGAGCTGTCCCCCTGCCTGCCACCCCGGCGTGTCCCCAGGGGTTTGGGGGGGGTGGTGTCCCCCTGCCTGCCACCCCGGCGTGTCCCCAGGGATTTGGGGGTGCTGTCCCCCTGCCTGCCACCCCGGCGTGTCCCCAGGGATTTGGGGGGGGTGGTGTCCCCCTGCCTGCCACCCCGGCGTGTCCCCAGGGATTTGGGGGGGTGGTGTCCCCCTGCCTGCCACCCCGGCGTGTCCCCAGGGATTTGGGGGTGCTGTCCCCCTGCCTGCCACCCCGGCGTGTCCCCAGGGATTTGGGGGGGGTGGTGTCCCCCTGCCTGCCACCCCGGCGTGTCCCCAGGGATTTGGGGGGGTGGTGTCCCCCTGCCTGCCACCCCGGCGTGTCCCCAGGGATTTGGGGTTACTCAGGGTGCTGGTGTGCCCCTGGCTGCCAACCTCCGCATGTCCCCGTGACCCTGGGAGGTCCCCAGGGTGCCAGTGGGGCACCAGTGGGTCCCCAGGGTGCTGTGGGGGCCTGGCTGGTCCCCAGGGTGCTGTGGGGTGCCAGCGGGTCCCTGGGGTACAGCAGGGTGCTGGCAGGTCCTGGGGGTGCTGGTGAGGCACCAGCAGGTCCCTGGGGTGCTGTGGGGCACCAGTGGGTCCCCAGGGTTTGGCAGGGTGCTGGCAAGTCCGTGGGGTGCTGGCAGGTCCCCAGGGTGCTGTGGGGTGCCAGTGGGTCCCTGGGGTGCCGGCAGGTCCCCAGGGTGCTGTGGGGTGCCAGTGGGTCCCTGGGGTGCCGGTGAGGCGCCAGCATGTCCCCAGGGTGCTGGCAGGTCCCTGGGGTGCTGTGGGGTGCCAGCGGGTCCCTGGGGTGTCGGCAGGTCCCTGGGGTGCTGTGGGGTGCCAGTGGGTCCCTGGCGTGCCGGTGGGGTGCCAGCATGTCCCTGGGGTGCTGTGGGGTGCCAGCGGGTCCCTGGGGTGCCGGTGGGGCACCAGCATGTCCCCAGGGTGCCAGCGGGTCCCCGGGGTGCTGTGGGGTGCCAGTGGGTCCCTGGGGTGTCGGCAGGTCCCCAGGGTGCTGTGGGGTGCCAGTGGGGTGCCAGCATGTCCCCGGGGTGCTGTGGGGTGCCAGCGGGTCCCTGGGGTGCCGGTGGGGCGCCAGCATGTCCCCGGGGTGCTGTGGGGTGCCAGCGGGTCCCTGGGGTGCTGTGGGGCTCCAGCATGTTCCTGGGGTGTTGTGGGGTGCCCGCATGTCCCCAGGGTGCTGGCAGGTCCCCGGGGTGCTGTGGGGTGCCCGCATGTCCCCGCGACACCATGACTTACCCCCTCTGTATCCCCGGGGTGCGCTGGGTGGGGACCCATGGGTGCCACCCCCCGCCCCCCCCCCCGACTTCCCTCTCCCCCCTAACCCACCCCCCCCCCCCCCTTTCTTTTTTGTCTCCCCGCAGCGGGGTGCCCAACCGGGTGCCGGCGGCGTCACCTTCCGCCCACAACGTCAACCAAGGAAGCGGGGACCGTCCCAGTTTCCCCCGGGGGGTTTCCAGTCGCAGCACTTTCCACGCCGGGCAGTTACGGCAGGCGCGGGATCAACCCCCCCTGCCCTACGCGCTGCCCCCCGGGCTGCCCCCCCCCGCCTCCCCCTCCGGCGCCAGTCAGGGCGGTCGTCGCGGTCCCTCCGCCAGTCTCTTCAGCAAATTCACCTCCAAATTCGTCCGGAGGTGAGCAGGGGACAACCAGGGGGACAGTGAGGGGACGGTTGGCACCGCGCGCTCCCCCCCCCCATCCCGGTGTGTGGCTCCTCGGTGTGTGTCCCCCCCCCTCTCCCGCACTGGGTTGTCACCGTGGATTCCCCGGGGCTCCTCCATGTCCCCCCCCAGGGCTCCTCTGTGTGTCCCCTCCTCTGTGTCCCCCCTCAGGGCTCCTCCGTGTGTCCCCTCCTCTGTGTCCCCCCCAGGGCTCCTCCGTGTGTCCCCTCGTTGTCCCCCCAGGGCTCCTCCGTGTGTCCCCTCCGTGTCCCCCCCAGGGCTCCTCCGTGTCCCCTCCTCCGTGTCCCCCCCAGGGCTCCTCCGTGTCCCCTCCTCCGTGTCCCCCCCAGGGCTCCTCCGTGTGTCCCCTCTGTGTCCCCCCCAGGGCTCCTCTGTGTCCCCTCCTCCGTGTGTCCCCAGGGCTCCTCCGTGTGTCCCTTCCGTGTGTCCCCTCTGTGTCCCCCCCAGGGCTCCTGTGTGTCCCCAGGGCTCTTCCGTGTGTCCCCTCCTTGTCCCCCCAGGGCTCCTCCGTGTCCCCTCCGTGTCTCCCCTCCGTGTGTCCCCCTGTCCCCCTGTGCTCCTCGGTGTCCCCTCTCACCCCCACAGGACCCTTTCACATCCCTCTGGGGATGTTACGTGTCCCCTCTGTGTCCCCTCTGTGTCCCCTCTGTGTCCCCTCTGTGTCCCCCACGGGGCTCTCCTGTGTCCCTCCCGGTCTCCCACATCCCCTCCTGTCACCCTGTGTCCCCTCAGGGCTCCTCCTGTCCCCTCCCATCCCCCTGGGGACACTGCCACCCGCCTCCACCATGTCCCCTCCTGTCCCTTTGTGTCCCCCCCCAACTCTGTGTGACCCCACAGAGCCGGGGAGGGGGTGACAGAGTGGGGGGACGCTGCTCCCCCCCTCCCCCCCCCCCAAGTTGCCCCCAACCCCCCTTGGG
The DNA here is from genome assembly GCF_965231255.1 of Vanellus vanellus. Lineage (NCBI taxonomy): Eukaryota > Metazoa > Chordata > Aves > Charadriiformes > Charadriidae > Vanellus > Vanellus vanellus. Next base: position 3,742 of record NW_028126825.1, read on the forward strand.
GGGACTGGGAGGGGGGTGGGAGGGTGTCCCCAGACATTGGGGGGGTCCCTTAGTTGGGGGCGGGGCGGGGGGAGGGGTGGGAGTGTCCCCTTTTTCCTTCCCCCCCCCCCTCCCCTCCCCTCCCCCCCCCTCCCTCAACGTCGCCCTTTTTCTTCTGTTTGTCTTTGTAGAAATCTGTCTTTCAGGTTTGCCAGAAGGTAGGGCCGCGCCGGACCGCCTGGGTGTCCCCTGCGTCCCCTGTGTCCCCTGCATGCCACCCCTCCCCACCCCACCCCCCCCCCGGGGAGAGGCAGGTCCCCCCCACCCCAAATTCCCCCCCCCCCGCCTCGGCGCTGCACGGCCCCGCATGACCCCCTCCCCGCTCGGCTGTCCGTCCGTCTGTCCCTCTGCGTTGTGCGTCCCCCTCGCCCCGTCTGTGCGTCTGTGTGTCCCCCCCACCACCTCCCCGTGACGTCTGTCCCCTGTGTCCCCCACCCCACCCCGGGTCCCGTGGGGGGAGGGGGAGGGGCTGCCCCCCCCCCCCCCAATCCCCCCGCGCTGATCTCTGCCCCTTCTCGTTTCTCTCGAGGAACCCGCACGAGCCCGAGAGCAAGGACCGGGTGGAGACGCTGAGGTGAGTGCGGGGACGGGGTCCCCGTGTCACCTATGGGGTCCCCGTGTCACCCCTGGGGTCCCCGTGTCACCTATGGGGTCCCCATGTCACCCATGGTATCACCATGACGCTCATGGGATCCTCGTGTCACCTCCAGGGCTGCCGTGACATCTATGACGCCACCAGGGTCCCCATGACACCCAAACACCCTCGGGGTCTTTGTGTCACCCTCGAGGTCCCCATGACACCCATGGGATCCCCGTGACACCCCTGGGGTCCCTCTTGTCACCCCCGGGGTCCCTGTGACGCCCATGGTGTCCTCGTGTCACCCCTAGGGCTCTCATGACATCTGTGACACCACCGGGTTCCCCATGACACCCAGACACCCCTGGGATCCCCGTGTCACCCGCGGGGTCCCCGTGTCACCCCCAAGGCCCCCGTGTCACCCCTGGGGTCCCTGTGTCACCCCTGGGATCCCCGTGTCACCCTCAGGGTCCCTATGACACCCACAGCACCACCGGGGTCCTGATGACACCGATGGGGTCCCTGTGACGCCCATGACACCACCGTGACACTCAGGACCACTGCCTTGTCCCCCCCCGGACACCCCTGAGGTCCCCACAGCACCCCCAGGGTCCCTGGGACACCCCTGGGGACCCCCGTGTGACACCCAGGCCCACCCTGCTGGGTGTGGTGACATCCATGGGGTCCTGGTGACATCCCTGGGAGCCCTGTGACACCCAGGCCCACCATGGTGATGCTGGTGACATCCCTGGGGTCCCCATGACACCCCAGCTACCATGCTGGTCCTGGTGACATCTGTGAGGTTCCCATGACACCCAGGCCCTCCATGCTGGTCCTGGTGGCATCTCTGGTGGTCCTGGTGACATCCCTGGGGTCCTGGTGACATCTATGGGTTCCCTGTGAAACCCAGGACATCCACGGTGGTCCTGGTGACATCCCTGGGTCCTGGGTGACACCCAGCATCTCCATGGTGCTCCTGGTGACATCCATGTGGTCCCCGAGACACCCAGGTCCTCCATGCTGGTCCTGGTGGCATCTCTGGTGGTCCTGGTGGCATCTCTGGTGGTCCTGGTGACATCCCTGGGGTCCTGGTGACATCTATGGGTTCCCTGTGAAACCCAGGATCTCCATGGTGGTCCTGGTGACATCCCTGGGTCCTGGGTGACACCCAGCATCTCCATGGTGCTCCTGGTGACATCCATGTGGTCCCCGAGACACCCAGGCCCTCCATGCTGGTCCTGGTGGCATCTCTGGTGGTCCTGGTGACATCCCTGGGGTCCTGGTGACATCTATGGGTTCCCTGTGAAACCCAGGACATCCACGGTGGTCCTGGTGACATCCCTGGGTCCTGGGTGACACCCAGCATCTCCATGGTGGTCCTGGTGACATCCATGTGGTCCCCGAGACACCCAGGCCCTCCATGCTGGTCCTGGTGGCATCTCTGGTGGTCCTGGTGGCATCTCTGGTGGTCCTGGTGGCATCCCTGGGGTCCTGGTGACATCTATGGGTTCCCTGTGAAACCCAGGATCTCCATGGTGGTCCTGGTGACATCCCTGGGTCCTGGGTGACACCCAGCATCTCCGTGGTGGTCCTGGTGACATCCATGTGGTCCCTGAGACACCCAGGCCCTCCATGCTGGTCCTGGTGGCATCTCTGGTGGTCCTGGTGACATCCCTGGTGGTCCTGGTGGCATCCCTGGGGTCCTGGTGGCACCCAGGCTCTCCATGCTGGTTGTGGTGGCATCTGCGGTGGTCCTGGTGACACCTACGGGTTCCCCTGTCCCCTTGATGACCCCGATGTCCCCACACATCCCTTTCCGTGTCCTCCCCACAGACCCGCCGTGGGGCCGGAGAAGGAAGGGCGCGAAGGGGGCGGGCGCGAGGCCAAACCCCGCTCCTTACGCTTCACCTGGAGCATGAAAACCACCAGTTCCTTAGAACCGGGCGAGATGTTACGGGAGATCCGGAAGGTTCTGGACGCCAACAGCTGTCGGTGCGAACCTCAGGAGCGCTTCGTCCTCCTCTGCGCTCACGGCGCTCCCGGACACGACTCCTTCGTCCAGTGGGAGATGGAAGTGTGTAAACTCCCCCGGTTGTCCCTCAACGGCGTCCGCTTCAAACGCATCGCCGGCACCTCCATGGCCTTCAAGAACATCGCCTCCAAGGTGGCCAACGAGCTCAAGCTCTGAGCGGGGTGACGGTGACACCGCCCCCCTCCCCCCACCGGTGCCACCCGCCCCCCCCGCGGGGACGCCGAACTGATGAGAGGGGGTGGAGGACCCATCCCGGTGGGCTTCAACCACGTCGCCGGCACCTCCGTGGCCTTCAAGAACATCGCCCCCGAGGTGGCCGACGAGCTCAAGGTCTGAGCCGGGGGGCGGGGACAACGGTGGCCCTGTGCCACCACCCCTTCTTTGTGGGGACACCTACCTGCCATGGGGGGTGACGATGCCGTGGAGGACCCATCCCAGTACCCCAAGGACCTGGTGGGCTTCAAACGTGTCACCGGCACCTCCATGGCCTTCAACAACTTCGCCTCCATGGTGGCCAAGGAGCTCAAGCTCTGAGCGGGGGGGACGGTGACCCCCTGGTGCCACCACCCCCATGGGGACATGTATGTGACAGAGGGGACGGAGGACGCGTCCTGGTGGCCTGAGGACCTGGTGGGCTTCAAACACGTCGCCGACACCTCCACAGCCTTCAAGAACATCGCCTCCACGGTGGCCAATGAGCTCAAGCTCTGAGCGGGACGGTGCCACCACCCCTGTGGGGACACGTACCTGACGAGGGGGGTGACAGTGCTGTGGGGGACCCATCCCGGTGGCCCGAGGACCTGGTTGGCTTCCAAACACGTCACCCCCACCTCCGTGGCCTTCAAGAACATCGCCTCCACAGTGGCCAACGAGCTCAAGCTCTGAGCGGGAGTGACGGTGGCACCACCCCCACCTTCGTGGGGACACCTACCCGCCATGGGGGGTGACGATGCCGTGGAGGACGTGTCCTGGTGGCCCGAGGATGTGTCCTGGTGGCCCAAGGCCGTGGTGGGCTTCAAACATGTCACCGCCACCTCCGTGGCCTTCAAGAACATCGCCTCCGAGGTGGCCGACGAGCTCAAGCTCTGAGCGGAGGGGACGGTGGCACCACCGGTGCCACCACCCCCGTGGGGACATGTACCCACCGAAGGGGGGTGACAAGGACAGGGGGGTGGGGAGGGATGGAGGAGGCGTCCTGGTGGCCCGAGGACCTGGTGGGGACGTTGTGGATGGACTTTGGCGATCTCGAGAGGGTGTGGATGGAGTTGGGACATTTGGGGACGTCCAGGATGGAGCTGGGGACGTTTGGGGTGGAGCTGGGGACATCCTGGATGGCCCTGGGACATTTGGGGACATCCAGAATGGAGCTGGGACCTCAGGATGGACCGGGACATCCGGGATGGAACTGGGAAAACCCCCCCCGGGGACATCCTCAATGGACTTGGGGACAGGGGGACATCCTCGGTGGCCCAAGGACCCTCTGGGGACATCCGGGATGGACCTGGGACCGGTGGGGACGTCCTCCCTGAACTTGGGGACATCGTAGGTGGCCTCAGGAACCTTTTGGGGGACATCCCTGGTGGCTTCAGGACTTGATGGGGACATCGCCGGTGGCCCGTGGGGACGTCCCCGAGCCTTACGGGGTGGGGGGAGGGGGGGGACAGGACAGGTTGGGGACATCGCTGACCTCAATGGGGGGGGGGGGGGGAAGGGGGAGGGGACACGCGCATGACACATGGGGATGGCCCAAAGCCTTATGGGGACACCCCGGTGGCCTTAGGGGCCTTGGGGACATCCTGACGTCACAGCCCCTTCCCCCCCACCCCCCCACCCCCCCCCCGGGTGGCCTTGGGGACATCCTGATGTCACAGCCGCCCCTCCCCCCCTCACTCAGGAAGGGCCCCGGGGGGGGGTGGGGGAGTGGTCTCGGGTGGGGCGGGGCGGTGCCGCCCACTTTGACCTGCTGTAGCCCCGCCCCCCCTGCCGGGGGGAGGGGCCTCGCTGCTGGCCCCGCCCCTCGCCGGCCCCGCCCCTCCCCCGAGCGCGCGCGCAGTGGATTTTCCAGGTTCTAGATTAAAAACTTTCCAGAAAGATCCGCCGCCTCTGACCAGTGCTCCCAGTAAAGAGCAGGGCTCCCAGTATAGGCCAGGGCCCACTGGGCGTGGCCCAGTACTTCCAGTAAGCACACCCCCATCCTCCCAGTAACCTCCGCAGTGCTCTCAGTACGGACCAGTCCTCCCAGCAACCCCCCCAGTAAATCCCCCCATCCTCCCAGTAACCCCCCCCAGTGATCCCAGTAACACCACCAGTGTTCCCAGTATGGACTAGTCCTCCCAGTAACCCCTCCCAGTATGGGCCACTCCTCCCAGTAATCCCCCCTCAGTGCCTCCAGTACGGACCAGTCCTCCCAGTAACCCCTCCCAGTATGGGCCAGTCCTCCCAGTAACCCCCCCTCAGTGCCCCCAGTACAGACCAGTCCTCCCAGTAACCCCTCCCAGTGCCCCCAGCACGCGCAGGCACTCTAGTAAAATACCTTTATTGCAAACGGGGTGTCACACCCCCCCCATCTCCCCCCCCCCCCCCCCCCCCGCGGGGGCCGCGTGTCCCCCGGCCCAGCAGGGGGCGCTGCGGAGGGGGGGCGGAGCCCATCGCTCAGCGGGGGCGGGGCGTGGCCGGCGGCGGGGGGGCGTGGCCGCGCGGCGGGGGCGTGGCCGGGCGGATGAGAGGGGGCGGGGCCCGGCCCTGCTGGAGGGGCGGCGGTGGGCGTGGCAGCAGCGGGGCGTTGGGCGGGGCCGGGCGCAGGAGGGGCGGGGGCTGCGGCGGGCGCGAGGGGGAGGGTGGAGGGGGTGGGGCCGGCGGAGGGGGCGGAGCCGAAGCGGGGGGCGGGGCCGGGCGAGAGACACCGGTGATCTGCACCTGTAAGGGGGGGAAAGGCGGTGGAGGGGCGGGGCCACGGTTGGGGGTGTGGCTAGGGGCAGGGCCATGGTCGAGGGGCGGGGCCAAGGCGGGGAGGGGGCGGGGCTTAGACTGGGAGCCAGCTCCTGGACTGGGACCAGTTACCCAAGCAGGACTGAGAGTAGAACCAGGACTGGGACTGGGACCAGTTCCTGGCTTGGAACTGGGATTAGGGATGGAACCGGGACCAGTCCTTGTGCTGGGACTGGGACCAGTGCCCAGATCAGGACTGGGATTGGGAGTAGGGCTGGAACTGGGACCAGTGCCTCACTCAGGACTGGGACTGGGACTGGGACTAGAACTGGGACCAGTGCCTGGTTCAGGACTGGGACTGGGGGCTGGAACTGGGACCAGTCTCTCGCTCAGGACTGGGACTGGGACTGGGACTGGGACTGGGACTAGAACTGGGACCAGTGCCTGGTTCAGGACTGGGACTGGGGTTGGAACTGGGGCTGGAAGTGGGGCTGGAACTGGGACTGGGGTTGGAACTGGGACCAGTCCCTCGCTCAGGACTGGGACTGGGGATAGAACTGGGGCTGAAACTGGGACCAGTCCTTGCGCTAGGACTGGGAGTAGGGCTGGAACTGGGACCAGTGCCCGGCTCAGGACCAGCACCCTTGCCTCAAGCCCCACACTGGTCCCAGTCCCCACCTCACACTGGTCCCAATCCCCTCCACTCCCCCCCCTCACCTCTTCCTCCTCCTCCTCCTCCTCCTCCTCCTCCTCCTCCTCCTCCTCCCCCCCCCCCGTTGCCGCTCCCCGGGGGGGGCCGGGGGGGGGTCCCGTTCCCGCAGCAGCCGCTCCAGCCCCAAACGGCGTCGGGCGCCCGACACGAAACTCTTCACCTGCGCCGCCGTCTTGTTGCCCAACACTGCCGCCACCGCCGGGAAATCGCGGCCGTAGCGCCGCAGGGCTAACGGGGGGGGGGGGGAGGGGGGGGAGGGAGGGAGGGAGGGGGGGCCGGGGGGGGGCAAGAGGGTTAATGAGGGGGAATGGGGTTAACGAAGGGGGGGGGGATTAAGGGGAGGGGGGGGCTCACCCTGCACCGCCAGGAGCTGCTCGTCCGTCGTCCAGCGGGAACTGAATTTGCCGTTGCCCTGAGGGGGGAGAGAGGGGATGTGGGGGGGATGTGGGGGGCTATAGGGGGGATATAGGGGGGATGTGGGGGGCTGTGAGGGGATGTGGGGGGATGTGGGGGGCTATAGGGGGGATGTGGGGGGCTGTGAGGGGATGTGGGGGGATGTGGGGGATATAGGGGGGATGTGGGGGGCTGTGAGGGGATGTGGGGTGCTGTGGGGAGGATGTGGGGGGCTGTGGGGTGATATAGGGGGGATGTGGGGGGCTATGGGGGGATGTGGGGGATATAGGGGGGATGTGGGGGGATATAGGGGGGATATAGGGGGATGTGGGGGGCTATGGGGGGCTGTGAGGGGATGTGGGGGGATGTGAGGGGATGTGGGGGGCTATAGGGGGGATGTGGGGGGATGTGGGGGGATATAGGGGGGATGTGGGGGGGATGTGGGGGGCTGTGGGGGATATAGGGGGGATGTGGGGGGATGTGGGGGGATGTGGGGGGATGTGGGGGATATAGGGGGGACATGGGGGGACGTGGGGGGATGTGAGGGGCTATAGGGGGGATGTGAGGGGGGTATGGGGGGATGTGGGGGCTATGAGGGGATGTGGGGTGCTGTGGGGAGGATGTGGGGGGCTGTGGGGGATATAGGGGGGATGTGGGGGGATGTGGGGTGCTGTGGGGGGATGTGGGGTGATATAGGGGGGCTGTGGGGGGCTGTGGGGGATATAGGGGGGATGTGGGGGGATGTGGGGGGCTATGAGGGGATGTGGGGGGATGTGGGGTGATATAGGGGGGATGTGGGGTGCTGGGGAGGTGCCACGGGGGGATGTGGGGGGACACGGAGGGATATGGAAAGACGTGGGGCGCTATGGGGGGACGCGGGGTGCCGTGGGGGAGTGTGGGGGATGTGGGGAGGGATGTGGGGTGCTATGGGGGGATGTGGGGGGACATGGGGGGATGTGGGGAGGGATGGGGGGTGCTATGGGGGGATGTGGGGGGACATGGGGGGATGTGGGGAGGGATGTGGGGTGCTATGGGGGGATGTGGGGGGACAGGAGGGGATGTGGGGTGCTATGAGGGGATGTGGGGGGGATGTGGGGTACTATGAGGGGATGTGGGGCGCCGTGGGGGGATGTGGGAGGGATGTGGGGCGCTGTGGAGGGGGATGTGGGGTGCTATGGGGGGATGTGGGGGGACGTGGGGTGCTGTGGGGGAGTGTGGGAGGATGTGGGGTGTTGTGGGGGGGGCATGTGGGGTGCTGGGGAGGTGCTATGGGGGGATGTGGGGGGACAGGAGGGGATGTGGGGCACTGTGGGGTGCCGTGGGGGGGGGGGGGGACACACACAACGCGACACCGTGGGGCACCTCAGGGACACGACGGGGCACACGGGGACACCGTGGGGCAGGACAGGACACAATGGGGCACGTGGGGACGCTGTGGGGCGCCCCCCAAACCCCACCTCCGGCGGCCGCAGCGCCTCCACGCCGCCCTCCAGCGCCTGCTTCAGGCCGCTGTTGATCTGCTTGATCCGCTGCACCTGCGGGGGGCGAGGGGCTTAGGGGGCACCCCACAACTTGGGGGGCACCCCACAACTTAGGGGGCACCCCACAACTTGGGGGAGGGTCACCCCATAGGTTTTGGAGAGGGAGGGGGTTACGTGGTGTTTGAGGGAAATGAGTTGACGCTCAAGATTTGGGGGTTCGCCCCCCCAACTTGGGGTTCGCCCCCCAACTTAGAGGCATCCTTACAACTTGGGGGGCACCCCACAACTTGGGGGGCACCCCATAGGTTTTGGAGAGGGAGGGGGTTACGCGGTGTTTGAGGGAAATGAGTTGACGCTCAAGATTTGGGGGTTCGCCCCCCAACTTGGGGTTCGCCCCCCAACTTAGAGGCACCCTTACAACTTGGGGGGCACCCCACAACTTGGGGGGCACCCCATAGGTTTTGGAGAGGGAGGGGGTTACGCGGTGTTTGAGGGAAATGAGTTGACGCTCAAGATTTGGGGTTCGCCCCCCAACTTAGAGGCACCCTTACAACTTGGGGGGCACCCCACAACTTGGGGGGCACCCCATAGGTTTTGGAGAGGGAGGGGGTTACGCGGTGTTTGAGGGAAATGAGTTGACGCTCAAGATTTGGGGGTTCGCCCCCCCAACTTGAGGTTCACCCCCCAACTTGGGGCTCACCCTCATCTCAGAGGCACCCTTACAACTTGGGGGGCACCCCACAACTTGGGGGGCACCCCATAGATTTTGAGGAGGGCACCTTTTTTTACCCGGTGTTTGAGGGAAAGGAGCTGCCAATCGAGATTTGAAGGTTCCCTCCCCCTATCCCCCCCCCCCC
>NW_028126824.1:0-9922 GCF_965231255.1 Vanellus vanellus
GTGGGGGTTAAATTTAGAGAGGGTGTTTAAATTTAGAGGGAGTACAGCCCTTTTCGTGCAGAGGGGGTCCCCAAAACGACCCCTCCCCCCCTTCCCCCCCCCCCCAGGTGCCCCAAACCCGGGGAGAACCCCCCCAGTTCCCCCCCCCCACACTCACTTTGCTGCCAGGGCAAGGGGGTGCTGCTGCTGCTGGGGGGCGGCGGGGGCTGCTGCTGCCACGGGGGGAGCGGGCCGGAGGGGGGGGGCGGCTGCCCACCGGGCGGGGGGGGCGGCGGGGGCAGCATACCCAGCGGCGGCGGCATCATACCTGGGGGGGCACACGGGGGGGGGGGGTTAGGGGGAGCCTGGGGGCGTCGGAGGGCACTGGGGGTGTCTGGAGGGGTGTTAGGGGGGCAAGAGGGGTGTCTCGGGGGGGGTAACGGGGGCTGGGGGGCAACAGGGGTGTCAGGAGGGGTGTTGGGGGGCAATAGGAGTGCCCGGGGGGGGTGCTGGGGGCAACAGGGGTGTCTGGAGGGGTTGGGGGGCATTGGGGGGCAATAGGGGGCGTGTGGAGGGAGGCGTTGGGGGGCAATAAGGGGGATAAGGGGGGCGTTGGGGGGGGTGCTGGGGGGCAATAGGGGTGTCTGGGAGGAGCACTGGGGGGCAATAAGTGTTTCTCAGGGGGGCTAAGGGGGGCTTAAGGGGCAATGGGGGCATCTGGGGGGTGTTGGGGGCAAAAGGGGTGGGGGGGGGGAGTTTAGGGGGGGCAATAGGGGTGTTTGAGGAGACACTGGGGATGGAGGAGTTGGGGAGGGGATGCGTAGCGGGATTTTGGGGAGATGTGGGGGGCTTTGGGGATGTCTGAGGGGCAATAGGGGCATCAGGGGGTCCGGGGGGGTTGTTGGGGATTTTGGGGGGGGTCTCACCTTTTCCCTGGTGCAGGCGATAGACCCCAGAGCCCACCGGCGCATTTCCCAGGTACTGATCTTGAGGGAATGAGAGACCGTCGCCTTAGCGAGGGGGTGGGGGGGGGCAAACCCCCCCTTTTCACCCCCAAAACACCCCCCTTTTCACCCCAGCAATACCCCCCCTTCGAGATCCCACTCCCCCAAAAAGAACCTTCCCAGGTTCTGATCTTCACCCCACAAAAGCCCTTTTCAGGAAAAATAAGCTTTTCACTAAGAACCCCCTCCCTTGGCCCAAAACTGCTCCTTCTCGCCCCAACATTAACCCTCTCAGCCAAGAAACAACCCATTTTCACCCCAAAACCCCTTTCTCACCCCAACCCCCGCCCTTTTTATCCCCCAAACCCCATTCACCCCCAAAAAATCCTTCATCACCAAAAAAAACCCCCTTTTTACCCCCAAACGTTTTCACCCCCAACCCACCCCCTTCTCACCCCCAAAAAAAAAAACTTTCACCCCCCTTTTTTACCCTGAACACCCCCTTTCTGACCCAACCCCCCCTCCTCCCCCCACACCCCCTTCCTCACCCCCAAAACTCGTTTTTCACCCCCCCAAACCCCCTTCCTCACCCTCAAAACTCCCTTTTCACCCCCCAAACCCCCTTTTGACACTCCCCCCCCCCCCCTTCTAACCCCCCAACCCCCCCTTTTCACCCCAAACCCCCCGTCCAGGATTGTCCTTACCCATGTGGTGGGGTCCCGGGTGGGCGGGCGGGTGGGGGCCCTGCCCCATGGGGGGGTGGTGGGGCTGCATCCAAGGGGGGGGCCCGTTGGGGTTGTGCTGGAGGGGGTGTCCCCCCCCGTGGCCCCCCCCCATGCCGGCCATGGGGTGGGGGAAGCTGTGGGGCCCCCCCGGCCCCCCGTGCAGCCCGTGGTAGGGGCGGCTCTCCGAGGGGCTCGAGTTCATCCAGGGCGGGCGGCTCTGGGGGAGGCACAAAGTGGGGGGGGGGGGTGTTAGGGGGGAACTGGGGGGAAATTGGGGCCTTTGGGGGAAGAGGTGGGGGCTTGGGGGGGAAACTGGGGCACTTGGGGGGGATTTGGGGGGAAAAGGGGGGGCATTGGGGGGAAATTGGGGCACCTGGGGGGGCTTGGGAGGGAAACTGAGGCCTTCCAAATGATTTGGGTTGAAATTGGGGCATTTGGGGTAATTTAGGGCCCTCGGGGAAGTTAGCGGGAGAGGGAGGGGTTGGTGGAGGGAGTTTGGGGACTTTGGGGCAATTTGGGGGGAGTTCAGGGTCTTTGGGGGGAACCTGGGGCATGTGGGGGGAACTGGAAGGAGACCAAGGCCTTTCAAATGATTTGGGTTGAAATTGGGGCATTTGGGGGGCAATTTGAGGCCTTTGGGGTGAATTAGGAGGAGCTCGGGGGGGCAGATTGGGCCACTTGGGGTGATCTGGGGGCACAGAGGGGGCTTGGAGGGGTGAATTGGGGTGAGTTTGGGGCCTTTCGGGTGATTAGAGTTGAAATTGGGGCACTGGGGTGATCTGGGAGGGAAATGGGGGCACTTGGGGGGGCTTTCGGGTGAATGGGGGCCTTTCGGGTGATTTGGGTTGAATCTGGGGCATTTAGGGGGAGACTGGAGCGCTCGGGGGGATTTAGGGGGAGAGACAGGGGGCTTGGGGGGCGATTTGGGGCCTTTTCAGGGGTTTGGGGGCAAACTGCCGCCCCGAGAGTGATTTGTGGGGGGAACAGGGGGGAAATCGGGGCCTTTGGGGGGGGTCGGGGTGGGACTGCGGCACTTGGCGGGGGGATCGGGGGGTAGAGCGGGGCCTCGGGGGCGAGCAGCGGGGAGGCGGGGGTTTGGGGGGGCACTCACGGGGGGGGGCTGGCTGCTGGCCTGGCTGGCGGCGCGGTGGCTGGAGGAGAGGGGGCTGTTGTTGTGGGCGGCGTTGGAGCTGACGGAGACGGGGGCTTCCCCCAGCTCGGCCATCAGCGACAGGTACTCCTTGTCCATCCGCGCCTTGTCCTGCGCCGACTGCGGGTCCCCGGGCCTGGGGGGGGCGAATTGGGGGGAAAAAGGTCAATTCGGAGCGGGGGCAGCACCCTCCCAGCACCTCCGGAGGGAGGAGGGAGGTGCCGACCCCCACACTCCTTCTTCCCCCTACTTCAGGGAGCGAGGGAGAGGGGAGTGTGCCCCCCCTGAGAGCGCAGGGGGGCGTTGGGGGGATTTGGGGGGCGATTTCGGGGGGTTTGGGGGGGCGGTACCTGGCGAACTTGCAGTCGGAGGCGATGTGGCCGGCCCCGCCGCACTTGGTGCAGACGGTGGTGTTGGTGATGCTGCGCGTCTCGGTGCTCTGCCACGGCCGCAGGATCCTGGAGGAGCGGCAGCAGTTATTTTGGGGTGAAAGGGGGTTATTTGAGGTGCGCGCATGCTATTTCGGGGTGAAATAAGAGCGTTTCGGGGCGCGCCTGACCTGTTATCGTCCTCCCGCAGCGTCCCGTTGAGGCGCGCCAGCTCCCGCAGCTGCATCTTCCGCAGGTCGTTCTGGTCCTCGGGCGTCTCGATGCCTTGCTTCAGGATATTCCGGATCTGGGAAGGTGGTGGGGTTTTTTTGGAAAAAAGGGGGTGAAATTGAAGTTAAAAAAAAAAAAAAAAAAAAGAGCGGCAGAGGTTCCCACCCCCCCCCGGGACCCTCCCGTACCTGCTCCACCGCTTTCTTGACGTTCTCCATGGTGTTGGCGGTGACCAGAGCGTGGAGGGGCTCGTCCTCCCCCGGCAGCATCTGCCCGTCCTTGCGGCCCACTTTGCCCTCCTTCACCGAGCCTTTGCCCCGGATCATGATTTTGGCGTTGCACTCCTTCTCGATGTTCTTCAGCGTGTTCCCCCTGGGGCGGGGGGGCAAAGGGGGGGTCATTCACCTCGATTTGGGGGGGGTCACGACACCCCACGGACCCGTTGGGGCACCCGCGCCCAGAGGGGAGAGCTGGGAACACGGCGGCACCCACCCCCGGCATCGTTAGCAGCCCGGCCTCGTTAAGAGCCCCCCTGAAACCTTTTAGGGGATGTTGAAGGGGGGGGTCACCCACCCAAATTGGGGGGGAACACCCCACGGTCCAGCTGGGGTGCACACCAGGGGACCCCAAGGGCAGGGAGAGACAGGAACATGGTGGCACCCTGGCAGCGTTATCCCCCAGCATCGTTAGCAGCCTGCTCTCATTAAGAGCTCAGTCTCATTAAGTGCCCAGCGTCATTAAGAGCCCCCCAAATTTTTAGGGTGACTCTGAGAGGAGGGATCACTCAGCAAAACTGCTGCCCCCCCCCCCAAGCCCTGCAGGCGGGGAGAGCTGGGAACAGGGTGGCACCCCGGCATCGTTAGGAGCCCGGCATCATTAACACCCCAGTCTCATTAAGCACCCAGCACCATTAGGAGCCCCCTAAATTCTTGGGGTGGCCTTACAGGGGTGTCACCCTCCAAAATTGCTGTTCCCCCCCCGATCCTGCAGGCAGGGAGAGCCAGGAAAGCAGCAGCACCCCGGCTTCATTAGGAGCCCAGCACCCCGGCTTCGTTAAGCACCCAGCCTCGTTAAGAGCCCAGCCTCGTTAGGGGCCACCCCCGGTTCTGGGGGGGCCACGGACGCACCTGGGGCCGATGAGGAGCCCCACGAAGTTGATCTCGGGGTACTCATCCTGCGGGATCATCACTTTGTCGCTCACCCGGGTCGCCGGTGGCCTGGGAGGGAGGGGAGCGAGAAAAAGGCGGCGTTAGAACCCGGGGAAAGCCCCAAAATAGCCGGAATTGGCCCCAAAGATGTGTCGTGTCCCCCCCGCCCCTCACTTGTAGTCGGCGGGGGGCTTGAAGTCGGGGTTGAGGGCCACCATCTCCGTGATGAGGTTGTGCCGCTCCTCCTCCAGTTTCTTGCGGGTGCGGAACTCGCGGGTGTTGAGGCGCTTCCCCTCACTGTTGTAGATGGGCTCCGGGGAGGGGGACCTGCGGGGGGGGGACAGGGGGGTCACCCCGCGCCCCGACCCCCCCTGCGCCCCCCTCACAGACCCCCACGACCCACAGACCCCCCCTGTCCCCATCCCCCCCCCCCCAATCTTCCCCTCTCTGCTACAGTCAGGACAGGGGGCTGCCCCCCCCTTCCCCCAGGGGGGTAATTAAAGGGCGTTAATTAGCACCCAATTAAGAACCCCCGCCGCCCCAAAACCAGCCTCCTTTTGGCCCTTTTCTATTTTAGACTTTTTTTCTTCTTTTTTTTTTTCTGGGCAAGAGTTCAGGTTTTGCCCTTTTCTACCTTTTTTTTTTTTTTTTTTTTTTTTTTTTGAGGCCTCATTTTGCCCATTTCTGGGTTTTGTTTTTGTAAGAGAAAAGCTTCCCCAGTTTGGGGGTTTTTTGGGGGGGGGGGAGGGAAGCTTTTGGGGACTTTTGGCAGTGCGGCAGGTAAAGCTACGGAGGGAAGAGTCAAGGTCGGTTTAGCAGAGCCGTGTTCGGGTTGAGGAAAACCAGGATTATGGTGAAAAATCAGAATTAAAAGTCAGAATTATCATCGATTAAGGAAAAAAAAAAAAAGTCACAATTCCTCAAGTTTTGGTTAAGTTATGGACCTTTTTTTTTTTTTTTTTTCTCTCTCACACACGCCCACCCCCCTCAGAATTGCAAATTTAGGATGAGGCTGCAAGAAGGGAAGAGATTACGCGGATAATCCAAAAAAATCATCCCGGGCGGCAATCGGAAACCTGCACCCGTTTTGGGGCGAGAAAGAAACTTTTCTGGATTAAAACCAGTTGGCGCCACCGTCCTCGCGGCCTAAAGGGAACTGTCGACACGCGGAAACGAAAGGTCAGCTAATCACCGCTCGTTAATTATTAATTAATAACACCGCCCCCCCTCCTCCCCGCCGCCACCGCACACAGGCGTCCGCCGGTAATTAGCGCTAACGACGCCCCAGCTCGTTAACGATGCGCTCTGCCCTGGCGCGCTGCGGAGGAGCAAGTCAGGGTTATTGCCGATTTTCTTGGATTTCCCCCCAAAAGCCCAGTGCCGGGCGGCCGATATCCCCCCCGCCTCCCCGACTGCGGCCCCGGTTCGTTAGCGGCGGCTCGTCAGCCGACAAAGTCATTAGCCCCCTCCCGGCGGCCGCGGGGCGAGGGACCCCCGTTCTGCCCCGCCGCGCAAAAAATCGGGTGGAAGTGGGTGAAAAAGGGGAGGGGAAGGGGGCGGAATTTGAGCCCTTTTTTGGGGGGAGGTGGCGGAACTCGCCCCCCCCGCTGCCGATCGGAACCGAATCGGTGGGAAACGGGGGAAAAACGGGGGCGAAGCGGTGCCGGCGGGAGCCCCCGCCGCGGGTTTCGGGGAGAAAAGCCCTGAAACAGGCGCTTTCCCCGTCCCGCCGCGGGAGGGAGGGAGGCGGGCAAAGTCCCAGCCCTCCCTAAGCTCCCGCAGCTCGCTAAGCTAATTAATCCGCCGGCGCTAATTAATCTGCCGGCGGGGTTAACGAAGGCCGCCCCTTCCCCTGCGGCGGCCGGCGGGGCGGAACGGCGCGGCCTCGGCCCGCTGCGGAAATCCTTCAGGGGTAACGGTCAGAATAACGACAAGAATGATCAAAACCACAGAAAGCGCCCCAAAGAGGGAGCGGGAGGCGGAGTTACTGTGGGTGAAGGTCCCAACCTGTCCTCAGGGTTAGGGGGGATGCCCAGGTCTCCCGTGCGCAGTTTGCGAGTCAGGTCTTCGATCTGCAGTTGCACTGGAAGAAACCCGGTTAGGACAGAAAAAAGGGTGGGAAAAAAGACAGAGTTACCAAAAAAAGGACATCGTTGCCAAAACAACAGACATTCTTACCAAGAAAAGCACATTATTACCAAAAACAACAGGCATTTCTAGCAAGAAAAGCACATTGTTACCCTGAAATCAGGCATTTCTACTCAAAAAAACCACATCGTTACCCTAAAATCCGGCATTTCTAGCAAGAAAAGCACATTATTACCCTGAAACCAGACATCATTACCCTAAAACCAGGCATCATCATGAAGCAAAAAACAAGTATTATTACCAAAAATAAACATTGTTAGGCTAAAACCAGACGTTATCATGAAAAAAAGCACGTGTTGTTACCAAAACTAGACATTGCTACCCTAAAATCAGGCATTATTATGAAAAAATGAACATTATTACCAAAATCAGGCATTATTACTCTAAAAATCAGACGTTACTACAACAAACCTGGACGTTACTATGAGAAACAACAAACGTTATTACCAAAAATAGAAATGGTTACCAAAACCCCACATCTTGTTACCAATAAAAGCGCGTTATCACCGAACCCCCACAGGTTATTATCAAACAAGGAGGTACCATTACCAAAACCACAGCTAGTCGTTTCCTTATTTGGGCAACAATACTAAAAACACAGAGTTTTTTAACTAAAACACCACGTTATTACCTTAGAAACAAACATTATCACCAAAAAATACACATTATCGCCAAAGCAAGACGTTGTTACATTAGAAAAAGACAGTTTTACCTTAGAGAGTAGGTTATTACCAAAAAAGACACGTTATTACCCCAGAACATCGTTACCAAAAAATCGGACATTGCTCAGAATTGTCAAAAGAAAAACATTGTTACCCCCAAACAGGAAGTTATTACCAAAACCGGGACATTGTTACCTAAATTAACGTGCTGTCACCTACAAAAAACCCCGTTATAACCTAAAAAAATCACATTCTTACCTAAAAAACCAGCCATTATCGCCCCAAACCCCGGACAGCACCCCCAAACCCCGCCGCGGCACCCGCGCCTCGGCCAGCGGCTTCGTTAAACGGGACGGGAAGTGGCGATTGAGGGGGGGAGAACCCCCCTCCGGGGCCCCAACTGGGCCCGAACTCCCCCTCTGGGCTCAACCGGCAGCGCGGGGGGGTTCCCCGCGGGAGAGGGAGGCGCCCCCAGCCCCAAAAAGGGGGTTTTCGGCCCCGAAGCGCGGCTGGTTACCGATGTAGGCGCGCTCCTGCTCGCGGGTGAGGCCGGGCGGGATGACGGTGGGCATCCCCGGGATCACCGTCTTCTGGTCCAGCGAGTCCTGGTTCCAGCGGCTCCGCTTCCGCTTCCGCGGGAAATCTGGGGGGGGGGAGGCAAAAAAAACCCCACGTTTTGGGCAACTCCAGGCGGTTGGGGGACTCCCGGGGGAGCGGCGGGGCCACAAAATGGCGGCCGGAGATGGGGGGGGGGGGGGTGTCAGGGGTCACTCGGCCCCCGGGGGGTAAATTGGGGGGGTCCCTCTGCCCCCTTCCTGCCCCCCATAACCCCCCTGGGCCCCTCTTTACCCCTTTCCCCCCCAAAACCCCCGCAGCTCCTGTTTCCTCCTGCCCCCCCAAATCTCCCTGACACCCCCCCATAACCCCCCCCACACACTTTTTGCCCCTCCACCTTCTCATAACTCCTCTGGACACCCCCCTTTGCCTCCTGCCCCCCTCCCCCCTCACGAACTTCACCTTCGACCCCCAACCACCCCACCCCCCCCAGGTCGGAACTTTGCCCCAAACTACTCTTTACCACTTACCCCCCCACCCCCATTTTTCCCCACTGCCCCCCGCTTTCCTCCTGGGCCCCCCATCGCTCCCCCCCAGCCCCCCCCTTGGCCTCCTGCCCCCCCCATAACCCCCCACTCCCCCCTTTGCCTCCTGCCCCCCATAACACCCTCCTGCCCCCCCTAACCCCCCCCCCCCCCCCCCGGCACCGACCTTACCCCCACCACCACCACCCCCCCCCGACACGTACCTGACCTCCTGGAGCCCTTATGGACGCCGACCGCCCTCCCGCCGGCTTCATTCTGCCCGACACCTCCTCCTCCTCCTCCTCCTCCTCCCCCCCCGCCGGGTCCGCTCTCCTCAGCCCGCTGCTGGCCCGGGGCGGCGGCCGAGGGCTGCTGGGGGGGTCCCGGCTGCGGCTGCTGCTGGGGGGGGCCCGCGGCCGGCGGGGCCGGGGCGGCGGGCGGGTCGTGGCCGGGCGGCGGCGAGGGGAAGCGGTACTGCCCGTAGGCCGCGGCTCCGGGGGCCGTCGGCGGCGGCTGCTGCTGGGGGGGCCCGGCGGGGGGGGCGGCCGGCGGCGGTTGCTGCTGCGGCTGCGGCGGCGGCTGCTGCTGCGGGGGGGGGGCGGCCGCCGCTTGAGGCTGCGGCTGCTGCTGGGCCGGCGGCGGCGGCGGCGGGGGGGGCGGCGGCGGCTGCTGCTGCGGCTGAGGCTGCGGCGGCGGCGGCGGCGGCGGGGGAGGCGGCGGCGGCGGCGGGAGGGCGGCGAAGGGATAGGCGGCGGCCGCCATGGGGCCTAGTAAAGCGGCCGGGGCCTGACCGGCGGGCGGAGGCGGCGGAGGAGGACCGGGAAGGACGAGACCGGGGGGAGGCGGCAGCGGGAAGCCGGGTTTCCCCGGCGGCGGGGGCGGGTGGAGCTTGCCCAGCGGCGTGGCGTTCGCCCCGGTCGCCATAGAGCCTCCCCTCAGCCGCCGGCCTTCGCGAACCTTCCACGCCGCCGCCGAGGCGCGCCCGGCGCCCATTGGCGGGGCCGAGCGTCGGTCAAAGCGTTCCCGCCCCGCCGTTGGGTGGCGGGGTTGTCAGTCTGCGCGGCGGCGACGGTGATTGGGCAGGGGGCGGGCGGCGAGGGCGGGGACGGGCGCTGAGGCGGCGGAGAAGGGGATTGGCCGGGGGGAACGTCGCTCAGGCGCCGCGCGGAGGAGGGGGGCGAGGGGGCGAGCGCGGATTGGGCGGAGCGGCGGAGGGCGGGCCCGCCCGCCATTGGCTACGCGCCGCCACGCCCCGCGCCCCCGGACGAGGGAGTCGGTAGACCCCGTTGCGGGGCAGGCATGACGTCGGCGCCTGCCTCGCCCTTTCATTGGGCGGCAGGTTGGGCACCGTCTGATTGGCGGGCTCCGCCGTCGCGCAGGGGATGAAGCCACCTGATTGGCGGAGGGGGCGCGGGAAGGGGGCGGGCGCGCAGCCGCCCGCCAAAACCTCGCCGCGAAGCATCGCGGGAGTTTGACTCCCCCCGCCCC